>NW_017671315.1:158138-225681 GCF_001879085.1 Nicotiana attenuata
GGCTCCTGGACCCGGCTCTGGAGCTGAGCTATAGCCGATTGCTGGGCTTGCAGCATGTCAAAAATCATTTTAAGGTTGATAGTCTCTTCGCCGACTGCCTGGGCCCTCGAATCATCCTCTCCTCGGACGCTATGCGATGATCCGGAGGCCTGATCAGTATTGAGCGCCATCCGGGAACCGGCATCTATCGGGTTTTCGAGCCCGGGCATTCCATTGCTTCCTGTCTGCTGTTCAAGTTCGTTGTTGATTGATTGTGCCATTCTATGAGTTGGTAATTTGAATGTAAGATGGACTCTTTTGCAAAGAACCAGTGTATTGTGATGTGTCAAGAAAGAGTATCAAAGAGCTCACTAATATCCTTAGCCCCACGGTGGGCGCCAAACTGTTTACCCTGGAATCCGGATAACAATTGAATTTATATGGGGTTTTAAGGATCCGTGAACTAAAAGATACAAAAGGTTTAGGTTGAGGAAAATAAAGATAAAGACTCAACAATTGCTGTTAAAGTAAATAATCGCAGAATATAATATTGCTTAGAACAATTGTGCTTGATAGCGTACAAGAATTTAGAGAGATGGTACTGTAGTGTAATGGTTTTTTCCCGGTCCCCTCTTTATGGGGTCTTCTCCCCTTTTATACATTCTGATTAAGGGTAAAAATAAGGTAGGTAAATTAATTACATCGTGGATCCCTGTAATTACGCCTTAATGGCCTGAAGTGGTTGAGAAAATCACGTTTGGGCGAGATATCCGGCGACGCTTGGTTATCCGTTACGAGTCCGGCTTCCGATCTTGTGTGTTTCTCCATCCGGTGGTGACTCATATCGAGCTCTGCAACGGTCTCGAAATGACTCGACCTCGGTTGTAGACGTGGCCGTCGTTCTACCTTGCATCCAGGTCGGGTTTGATGGCCCCGACTTGCCCCGGACCGGACCCAACCCGGTCGGGCTCAAGCAAAAAAGGGTATCACCCAATACAGTATTTTTTACACATTTCTTTTGTTATTTTTTACGTATCTTCTGTAAAAAGAATCATATAACTAAAATAATATTGTAATTTACGTATTATTTACACATCTCTTTAATTCTTATTTGTCTTTAGAGGAATTTTTTTTTTCTTGGCCCTTTCAGAAATGTGTCGAGTATCGACAAAGTGCGTACTTTTTAGAAATTTGGAGAAAACGATGTCAAAATAACTCGTGGAGTTTATTGATTTTCAATGATAAATTAGGCAATTTGTATCTACAAAAGGGGTTCGAAAAGAATAATAAATGGCACACCTGTCTAATTTCTTTACGCAACCAAGTAATTAGTGCATTAAACTGTAACTAAGTAACTTGTTAATTCTGAAGTCACTTTTGTCTAAAGCAATTTACATTTGACAAATATGTTCAAAAAAGGAGGGCAAAAAGGAATGATTCTATCATTAGACGTAAATTGGATAATGAGATGGGGCTGAAGAACGACTGTACAAATTATGGTTTTTCAAGTCAGATTTTTAAGTATTTTATGATATGGATGATGACAGTGTAAAAAGCGGTATAGTTTCCACATAAAAAGGAGGGTTAGGTGAATTATATTGTTCAGAATTCTTAGTCGAGCTACCTCATTTGGCTCTGTGTTTCAAGCGAATAAGGTTTGCTTAATAATTACTTAACGACTCAAATAATGTTGTCTAAACTTACTTTTCTTTAGTAAAATTAAAAGCCTTTGATTTTCTGCGCAAAAGCTCATTGTTCGGTTAGAGTAATTTTCTGGACAACTCCGATCTGGAAGGTTCAGATTTGGACAAAATCATTTTAAAAGATGTTTTAAGGAATGTATTGGGCCTTTGTATAGCGAAAATTACTGCGAGCGTACAAGAAAGAAAACGTTAAAAGATGGTTAAGGTTCTAATGTGAGGTGATTCTCAGTATTGCAGTGAACTTATTCTGAATAGTCAAAATTAAAGCACCATGTTTAACAAAGGGTAAACCAAAGTTATGGGAACATAAACCTGGCGCTTTAATTTCATACTGTATTCCAGAGTAATTTACAGTCTTCAATATATTTAAATAGTTTCAAGGTTCTAAAATGGTGCATAACCGAGAATCTTCACTAAATAAACCAAAATCTTGAGAATAGAAAATGTACTTGATGAACGAATTGGACAACATAGTTCCCAAAATCTGCTATCCTCATGCCCCTGTGATATAATACAGAAACTGTAGTCCTTCCAATGCAAATTGGTTTCATAACGAGACAATCATATAAAACCATGTGATTCCTCTAGAAGCATGAAAACAGCTAATAGTTTTAGCGAAGGCACGGCATATTAAAGAGAGCAGAGCTCGATCAGGTAAAACTGAAAACAAGAATCATTAGTTTTATCAAATGACAAACTAGACCAAAGAGGTATATATCATACATGTTTCACTTCTGCAGACAAAATAATGCCACGGCTATGTCTGCGACACAAAAAAGAAAACTAATATAGCTAGTAAAGACTTCTAAAACAAGACAATTAAGGATTGGTAATCTAATCAACTTGCATTAGAAGGATTTCAGTCACTTCTCATTAATCCAGCACTAATGTATTGAACTGTCTTCATTTTGTTTTGCCATCTGAGCCTGCAAACCGCAACACTGGTTGTTGTCTACCATCTGGGATGGCAAAAAGAACAATGGATTTTGTTGGTCTTAAGAAAGGAACATCACATCTGAAGTAGCCCTTCCTCTCCAGCTGCAACACGTCTCCACGCTTCAGGTTTCTCATGTTGGAATCACCAAGTGCCGGAGTCTCCTTTCTTGTGCAAGGATTAACAACATCAACAAAATTCTCATCTTCCTCGAGCTGCAAGACAAAAATTAACAATTCAATACATGATTGGTACCAAGTCCTCTCCAAGTCAGATGGAAAACAAATAAACAGTCCAAAACAGCACATCAAGAAAGGTATTCTATAACTTTAACTGTACACTGTTAATGGGCCAAAGGGTTCGTTCCATTACACTGTAATGGATTATAAACAAGGAGGGAGAGCCCATAGTACTCTCTGCTTTTATTACCTTTTTTGTTTTCCATACCATCCCTATCATCAATACTTCCCCAAAATTCGTATGAAGCATATAACAAAGTTCATATCTAAATCAATATTATAAATGAGGAGGGCTCTCTTTACCGATGTATGCAAAAATATCGTTTTTACCATTGTGTAAATGCTTGACAAACCAACAGTAACAATATACTCATCGTTCATAAGTTCTACAGTAATATTTTTCATATAGACAACCCAAAGAATTCGTATCACCAATATTTCCTAAAGCTCCATCCAAACCATATCAATGAGATTATTGAATCAAAAGCAATAGCTCTTTCTTAGCATTATATGGAAAATTGTATCATTTTATAATCTCCTAAAATGCTTGACATTGTTGACCAATATAGCATATCGTAAAACATTTAAAAGTTCTAAGAAATCAACTACCACATTAAAAAACAAATTTATCCGACCATGTAGAGGAAAGAAAGACTACAGTTCGTTTACTAGAAGGATAGGCTAGAATTTCATGCTTTGCAGTAATAGTATGTGAACAATAGTCTTTACGATATCTTACATGACAGATCTCTACACTAATCGGATACTCATCATTCCCAAGTTCGAAGTCAATTGTGAAAGAAAACTCAATCATCCTTATTACCAATACTTCCCCAGAACTAAAGTGAAAAAGGCACACTTCAATTTCTTTGTATCAATCTTATTATTCAAGATGAATTAGCCCCTTCTTACCCATCAAATAAAAAGTAAATAGCCCCTTCTCACTGTTACCAGGGAACAATAGTATTTTTCAGTTTTACTTCACATAATTCAACAATATGGTATACCATAAAACATTCACAGGTTCCAACAATTTGACTGCATTAAAACTCCAAATTTAATTGGAAATGTGGAGGAAAAGACTATAGATAGTTTAGTAAAAGGATAGGCTGGACTTTGAAAACCCATCCGAATATAAAACCAATTGAAGTGAAAAAAGTCATACCTTCTTTTTTGTAATTAAATAGTCAAAATCGACCAAAGAGAGTTTAACAAGCTCATCACTATCTGGCAGCCAAGTGAGCTTCAACTTCGTTGTTTTAACTGACCCTTCAAGGTGCAGAATCCCAGACAGATGAGTAACATTACCCTCTTGGTCCTTCTGTATCTCTTTCACTATTGCGTTACCCCAATCCATCAATGTTACTTCCTCGTTGACAGAGATTGATACAGCATCATCATAGTCTATCCAGATTCTTTTGGAGTAAGTTGTTGCCTTTTCCCCAGCACCTGCATATTTTTTATGCTTGGGTACAATACGTACAAAAGGATCATTTGGCCCGTTACTCAAAGTCAATAGGACTCGTCTTTCTTCAATAACTGCAGTATGCCTAGGACATACAGGATCAATGAGCTTCTTGTTAATGGCCCACAGCTTGTCCCACTCCATTAGATTGAGATTCTTTGATGCTCCCTAAAGATTTCGTGAAGAACATTCTTTAGGCTTCAAGATACAATATCAAACATATAAAAGAATGCTTCCTAATTCAGAATCTCAGATTAGTCAAGGACTTGCTTTGGACTACAAATGCAAGTCCTGTACGCAATAAAGGAAAATAAGTTTTTGCCCCCCTCCTTCACCCAAAAGAAGAGGGAGGGGTATGAAAAACAAAAACAACAAAGAAGCGAAGAACCATCTCTTATTTCAGACTTATGACAGAAAATACAGAGATGATTTTGCTTAGTCAGATTATGAAATAAACGGTTATTCCAAAGGGACGCCTTCCTAAGTACGCATTGATATTCTGAGTGATTTAGAAAACATGAATTTGTGTTGACAATATTCATTGTACTTCAAGTTAACAATAAAGCAACACCGTTGCTATCTTACTTGTTCAAGAATGAACTGTATCAGCGCCTCAATCTTCAGCCCTCTGCGCACTATCCCTTGTACAGTCGGAAATCGAGGATCATCCCACCCTTCAACCAGTCCATTTTGCACAAACCACAGCAGCTTACGCTTACTAAGAAGTGTATAGACCAAATTCAACCGACTAAATTCATAAATATGAACTTTTCTGAAACCCATATCAGTTTGAATCCTGTAGTACTGGTCATTCCTGTCATGATACTCACTAGATCGAAGAGCATGTGTAATACCTTCAATAGCATCTACAAATGGGCATGCAAAATCATAAGTAGGGTATACTTTATATTTAGCACCAATCCTGTGATGAGGAGTCTGATTGCAGCGGTAATATACTGGGTCCCTAACTGACTTGTTAGGATCCTGCATATCCAATTTCCCTCTAACACAACACATTGTTCCCCTCTCTGAGCCAGCAATCATCTCCTTCCATAATTTCAGATTCTCCTCCACACTGTTGTTCCTACACCTTGATTCAATTCCATCCATTCTTTCTTTTTGCATTTGCTCCCTTGGTGTATCATCCACATAGGCTTTACCCTCACGAATCAATTTCTCAGCCATCTCCATCAATTTTGGAAAGTAATCAGATGTATATGTCACAGTCCTATACTTAATTCCTAGAGTTTCAATATCTTTCAGTAGATTATCCACAAATTCATTGCTTTCCTTATCAGGATTCGTGTCATCGAAACGAATAATAACTTCCCCTTTATATCTTTCAGCAAAATACTGGTTCAGTAATGCTGCTTTTGAGTGACCAATATGGAGATAACCACTAGGTTCTGGTGCAAACCTCAAACGCACTTTTCCAGCCTCTGCCTCTGGAAGATCCACCTCAAATGTTGGTCTGCTACCTGATTTTTCCTTGTCAGTGGAATCACCATTTACTTTGGCCAAATTAGCATTTGAGCCATCTTGCTCTTTCACTTTAGATACAGTTGGCTTTCCCGAGCCTTTCTTTCCCATATATGTTGCTGTGACTTCATTTAGAACACCATCATATTCAGCTAATATTGAGTTGAACCACCTTGCCAGATTTTGGTACTTCTTAGAAGATCTTAGGCTTTCCCATCTCTTTCCAGTACCTGTGCACAAGTTAAGCACCAATAAGCAAAATAGAGCATGGCACTGAATAATTATAAAACAAGCACAAATTCATATCAATTAATCCAACTAAGGGTCGATTTCTAGCCGGAAGATAGACAGATTTTGGCAAAAATGCAACCTTCCCAATTGATTTTCAGTGATGAGACCACTTGTAAGAAATTCATGATGTATTCACAGGGCCTTAATTATGGTCTAGTTCTTGTGATGCCCCAAAAATGGAACAAAACGCAAAATATTTTTTCCCAAAGACAAAGCAAAAATGTGCTTCGAGAAGCAATAATGCTAATTTTCTCAACCAAAAAAAATGGAAGCATAGAGGTTAAAAGTCCCAAGTGTTTATCAGCTTTGCGTCCTTTTTAAAAACTTACCATCGGTGCAGTTCAGGCATATTACACTCTACTTCACTCCTAGAATTTTCTCCTAATGCAATTGAAAATAGATCCACCTGCACTAACATATCACCAAGCACGGACAACCAATTCCCAACGTTAACTGACATTTCCAGCTCAATTGGAATTAGAGCTCCAGCACTGCTTTAACAGCAGAAAGCGCAAAAAAGGAACATTGTTTACAGAGTGAAGCACATAATTTCCAGAATACAAGAATTAGCTACCATATGGGAGTTTAGCACTTATAACACTGTTTAACAATTGAAATCATTAATTTCAATATCCAATATAACGTCAATAAATCTTTTACCTCAAAATCGATTTTTCGTTCTCAATTAGTCAACAAATAAGATAAACTAGTTTGCAATTTCAATTTCTATTAGTTGCTTTAAAAGTGCTTTAATAATTAGCTTAAATGCAAGAGTCACTCTTTTATTTCCTAACAAATAACAAAGGGATTTGATCAAAAATTGGCTATTGCTATGAACAAGGATACGTTGCCCCATAGGTTAGTGCAACAAACAAGAGACGGAAATATATCTTGTGGAAAGGAACTAGTGAAAAATATAAAGGCCAAAGTCACTGCAGTCTCCTAAAGTGCTACATTGAGCGATTTTGTGAACCTTTCAAAACAGAACTTGCCACCATATTTAATATTTATGGAATCAGTCCTTCCAAATAGAAATCAACAGAAGATCAAACATACATCCCACATGAATCTTGAAAATGAATTGGACAGTGGCGGATCCACGATTATGAGCAAGGGGGTTCAATATTTGTAAAGAAGTGAATAGTAAAAAAAATTGTCGAACGGGTTCATCGAAATTTTTTATATCTATATGTAATGTCAAACGGGTTCATCAAAAAAATTTGAATCTAGATGAAACTTAAACTATTTGTCAAAAATCATGCTAACAATATTATGTTGGATTAATTTGTTTTGAAGTAATCTATTTTCCAAAAGAAAAAAGTAATATGCTAGTAAAAAAGGGCATTCTAAGGAAGAAAAGGCACAAAAATATAATGTATAATAGATAATAAACAAAAAATGAACAAAAGATGATTATTTAACTTTTTTGATAAGGTAAATTGTATTAATCAAAAGGGAGAGAACTCCCGTATACAAGAAGTATACCAAAAAGTAGAGAATTTACATCAGAAAAGATGATTATTTAATAATTAAGTAAGACTACAATTAATTTAAAAGAAGTTCAGACTTGAAGGCAGACAATAGGAGTCTTATTTGACTCACTTTCTGCATGATGTACCGTTCGAAACAGAATGAAAAAAATATATTTGCGTCAACTGGGAACTGGGAATCGAACTTGCAACCCTAAGGAAAGTTTGAACCCCCTTGACCACAAAACTAAGCTTTAGGCTTGTGTCAAGGGGATGCAACATTTAATATATATATCCATTAAAAACTAAATCCAACCCTATACACAGTGTAATTTTCCGGCGAAACCCCCTTCTGCCCCCCTAGATCCACCCCTGGAATTGGATGAGGATGAAAAGGTAGATATGACTACATCCAAAATGAAGGGAATATTGAAACAACAGTTTTGACAATGGTGCTCGGCAATTCTAGTTTAGTTCAGAAGGAATTCAATTACACTCGAACAATTAATAAGTTAACTATCTAAATTTAGTTCCCTTAGCTTAGGAGAAAATGAAAGATTTCTGCTCAAACCATTGCACATTCTCCTTTCGGTAAGCAACCAGAAATATCAGTAAACCAGTAATGATACTCATCCACAAACTCGTCATACATAGATCTTATTTGGCTAGAAAAGCTTAAAATGCAACATCAAACCATGTAAATTCCTCAAATTAAGATCGACACAGTTTTTTGTACTTTTAAGGAATCAAAACAGACCACAGTGCTCATTTCTAACACACAGCAGAGGATAGTCAATTACAGTCAAAGGACCACAATAAAGAAGCTGACTGGTGGAGCGTTGGGATACTTCTGTATGAGATGCTGACTGGTCAGGTAATCTAAGTGTTTGCATTAGAACACTAGAATCATTCATTTCTGTAATAATGCAAAAAGCGTAAACCATTGGACATTCTATGGATCTTATTTGTTGTGAAATGTACTATTAATTGCATTATTTTTTAGAAAGATTTTTGTGGGGTCTTTGGAACACTTTTTGACTCTCATTTCTTTCAGCCACCATTCACACATTCAAATAAAAAGAAGCTTCAGGAAAAGATCATCAACGAGAAAGTGAAACTTCTACCACGTCTGACCGGTGAAGCTCACTCTCTGCTCAAAGAAGTATGTACAAACTATCAATTGACTGCTTGCCCAGACTTTCTTAGAAAAATGCTTGTAATTCAACTGAATGACAACTTCCACTTTTTTCCTTTAGTTGCTGCAAAAGGACGCATCAAAAAAATTAGGCAGTGGACCAAGAGGAGGGGATGAGATCAAAAGTCACAAGTGGTTCCGGTCAATCAATTGGAAGAAATTAGATGCCAGAGAACTACAGCCTAAGTTCAAACCAGATGTAATTGGCAGAGCTTGCACTGCCAATTTTGACAAATGTTGGACTACGATGCCACCAGATGACTCACCAGCAAATACTCCGACAACAGACGAACACTTTCAAGGTTACACTTATGTAGCACCAAATCCTTGGCTCTCCTCTAGTTGATTAAGACTGACAATATTTCGAACTCCTTTTGTTTGCTAGTGTAAGCTCATTCTTTGTTACAGAGAGGACTTGATAAAAGCAAACTCTTTTAACTCTTTTGTTTACTATTGTAAGCTCATTCTTCTTAGGGACAAGATGTGAGAAATAAACACATTTGTCTTTACGCTAGCTCTTGTGTTTTATATGTTTCCTCTCAAGCCTATTTGATTCTGCTCTCGCGAAATTGTATTTTCTTGAAAAAATGTTTACTGCAAGTGCAAGAGAGTGTAAGAATGTGTTCACAGACCAGCTTTTCCACGACAATCATGTTGCATCATTGTAGGATCACAGGATGGAGGATGGTAATTGCGAGTCTGATCAAAAAAGGATAGAGGATGGTAGCTATGGTCTACACTCTAAAATGGTATCTCTAGTTACCGGGCGTGTGGGATTGTACTTTGCTTCCTTATCAAAAAGTATCTCTAATTAACCAAGTTAACTGGACATCAACTTGCCTAAATTTTCACTTGAGGCATTGAGAGAGTGCATGTGAAGGCAATCTTAGAATAAGAATCTTTGACATTTAATTTCATGGTTGACATTCAATGAACATGGAAATTTAGCTGCCAATATTCCAGACTGTATGGTCATTAGTTCTCACTTATGTGATGAGTTCCTACATTTCAATTTCAAATTGCAGTTTTCTGCCATCCAAGTAAAATCTAGTCTAACACAAGAATCTAGTTACAATGCCTAACAGCAGCATCACAATTAAAACACCAATACTTCTTCAAAAACACTAACCAAGTTTAACATAAAGGCACTGACTTTTTTTATGTCCAAATCAATTACCTGCAAGGCCAGACCAAACTGCAATATCCGCAATTGAGAGGCTATGTCCAACAAGAAATGTGGACTGCAGAAGATATCCATCAACATAGCCACATGCTTCCTCAAATTGAGAGCCAGAAGCAAAAATAGGAGCATACTCTAGCCATTCATCTATCTGCAATAATGATAGAGAAAAATCAGAACACAGAGAAGCATAAAAATCACGTATAAATCTGAAAATGGCAAAAAGCTCTTTTGATTGTGTTCCAAAGTTCTCATTTGAACTTTCGGAGAACAGCAAATAGCTCTAAGTCAATGCTTTGGACGGCAGAGTTTAAAAGGCCACCTGACAAGACTCAAAGGCGTCTCGCTGGTACAAATCAGGAATGTTTGCAACCCGACTAATGTACCTTAGAAGCACAGAAGTTCCCTGCAGCTTCAATCTGCAAAATAGGTTGAGTTAAGATACTATAGGAAAGTTGGATGACGGAAAGCTCGATCATTTAAAAAATTAGCTTAAGATCATTTTCTTGCATTTGGTATTACAACAAAAATCTCTAGCATAGCTAAAAAATGACATGCCTTTTTTGGAAGAGAAAAAGAGTAAAGAGCACATTACAAAAAACACAGAACGACACACCCAAGAGCAACGGGAAATAGATACATAAATTCAATTTTTTAAGATGGTCAATTGATTATTCTAAACACCATGGAATCAATATGTAAATTACATCAAGGGCTATATCACTATTGACTATTGAGATTCATCTAATAACATGATTGACACATCAATTTACAGAAATGCATTTCTTTAATGTTTGTCAACCCAATACGTATTAATGGAGGATGTCACATGCACCAACAAAGAAATAGAAGCCTGGTGGTCGAACCTGATACTACTTTTTGCATAATGTAAGTAAATGGTAGCACGTGAATAATTGAACTTGAGGGTCTTGGATATTGCATGTAAAACCACAGTGGAACACCAGAAGATACATAGAAATAACTGAACCATCCAATACAATTTCATTCTAAGAAAGTGTACAATGGATTATTTGGCTCTGGACGATAGGTTCAAATAACGCAAGCCACCAAGAGACCTTCGTCACATCAATTAATTGGCACCATTACCGTTTTTGACCATTTGTCTGACCCAAAAGACAGTCTAAAACAACGACCCAACCATAACAATGTTCTAATATTTCACTTCAGCTGAAGTTTATGTATCACCATTATCAAAAAGGAAGAAAACAATTCTCTGTACAGACAACTAACTGATCTACAAAGCTGCTGCTATATGCATAATTACGTTCCGACAATACCATTGAAACCTACAACCAAGGTTAACTTACCCTATCTGGATCAAAAAAGATGCGTCATTTTTATTATTTTATGATCTAATTCTTGCCTAGTCCATGACTCATAAAAAAGATTTACAAAATAATGGCAATCAAAAAATGTGCATGAAAAAGAAAACAAACATTTATAGGTTTGCAAGTCAATTATTGCGAAAAGTAAGGCTAAATATCGGAGAAATTGAGAAATTACCCACTAGGGAGAAGGATAACAGGAGGAGAACCAGGAGAAAGAGTTGGATCAGTAGAGAGTGGAACTCCGGCAATCTTCGCCGCCGCAATAACAGCCAAAGGCGGAGTATCCGCGGGGAATGCTAGCTTCAGCTCCATTGCTCGCCGACGCCACGCTACAATTCTCCCCACAGCTGAAAGATTAGCAAATGAAACCAGCGGCTAGTGACGGCAATGGTTTAATGACTGAAGCCAGCGGATAGAGGGGCAGGGCAAAAGTAGGGCGGGGCAGGGTAATGGTTAAACGGGGCGGGTCAGGGTAATGTTTAAACGGGGCAGGGCGGGTCAAAACTGAAATCTTTGAAAATTTAAAGAGGGCAGGGCAGGTAGTAGGGCAAGCTTTCCGTATAATCTGGTTTAATGCTTGACGAGTAACCCTAATGGAAAATTTGCGTCTTTTTTGTCGCAAAACCCATGCGTACATCTTATTCTTATTGGGTTAACTTGGTCATGAACTCATGATAGATTTTATTTTATCGATTAAGTACTCTAAAGATCAATGATTGAGAAAATATAATGTTACAAGCCTACACGATAATTGAGGTTGAAGGTACTTTGTTTTATTTCAATTTCTATAATTTTCTTTTAAGCCTAATAGTTAATTTTAGGTAAAAGCTTTATTTTTTGTTAGAAAAATATTAGATGGCTATTACAAAAGCTGAAAGGACAATCTTAATTTTTCTTCTCAATTTGTGTAGTTTATTGACTTGTTGCAGTAATTATCAAATGTCATGCGAATGGATATGGTTAATTTCTCATTATGCTACTGTTATCTGAATTGAAAATTGCAATACTGTGCTAGAAATGTAATGGTACCATGAAAATTAATTTTTTTGATTCTGAAGAAACGAAACTGTTTCAAAAATGTCTTTAAGTAGTTTACCCATTTACTTGAGTTGAAGCATTAATATAAGGGAATTTACTCTTTAATATACTACTATATAACATTGATAAAAATCACATTTTATTCAATTGATATACATAAACAACTTTCATTGACGTATCAACTGCAATCTATATATCTATATAAAAGTGGGCAATAAGAAAGTTAGGTGGCACCTCTCTTATGCCAAAAAACATATTTTTCTCTTTTCTCCTTTTTTTGGGATTTTTTATCATTCTTTCAATTTATTTTATAATAAAATTAAAAAAATTATTTTCATAACTCACAACTCTTTATCTTCATAACCTATACTTTTAATAGTCTCAGTAACTCCAATCCCTTTCATATTCATAACCTCCAAAAATTTAATGTGTAACTTTATGATAATTTATCTCATTTTTTTAATCTTCCCCTTCATTTCTCTCATTTTCATAACTCATACTACCTTAAGTTCTATTTTTAATAATATCCATAACTCCCATACTTTTCATATTCATAACCGCCAAATATTTAATTTAAAAAATAAAATACCTTATGGTATTCATCTATTTTTTCCTATATAAATTCATTACTTTGTTTCACGAGACCCCTACACAAAACTACCCTTTTCTATTATTTACCTGAAATAGTAATGTTGTCATATTTACTGTAACATTCGATTCATGTTTTAGTTTGACTTGAGGAAGAAGGCTCTTGAATAATGATCGATATTGCGGGAGGGGGTGTCGACAAGAACACGAAAAATTATACGCTGATTTTGCATTTCTATTTGCTTCTATTTTCTTAAGATTAAGATCTCAAGTTGTATCTTTTTCTTCTCTATTTACTTTCTCATGTGTTCTCTTTCGCTTTATTTTTATGAACTTTTGTTTGTCGCAAGTTTGTATTTTCGTTTAGACTCAAATTAATTACTTATGAGTTAAACTTTGGTTGAAGTCTGCCAACTACTAAATAATAACAGCTCATTGTGTAAAAGGGATAAATTTTAAACGTTCAAATACGCTCTTCATTGGATATTTTGACAACACTTCTTATTTCTTTTAGCGAGTAAAAAGTGTTAGAGCTAAAAGTCACAAAGCAGGCACAGGTTCTTCTTTGCTGAGCCATCGGCATGTGTTGTTTCTTGTAAAATAGAAATTATTTTCTACTTCATTTCTATTTGTGATTTTTATAAAGTAAGTAATTATTTTATTCATATGATTGAAACATGTATTTTATATACGACAAAATTTAAATTATTTGGTTTACTTTATAATTTTGAAGTATTGTGATAATTATCTTTCTCTTTGGAAGTTATGTTTTGATTTCTTCTTTGAATTGCCTATTATTTGTAAAAAAAAAAAAAAAAATATTTTGGTGAGAGGATACAAATAATTGAGCAAGTATTCTGAAGTGAAGTACTTTGTTCTCCTTGGAATGGAGAATATGAGAAGGAAACTAATGAATACAAAAGAAAAGACAAACACGAAGGCTATAAATGGGATAACAAGAAGGAATAGAAAAAATAAATACGCTGCAATTTCTACATATTTCGTTTGTTTTATTTTCTTTTCGTTATTAGTTTCTTTACTTTTATTTCATATTTCTGTTATTTGAATATGAGAAATTTTAGCAAAGCCGATGTTTTACTATCTAATGAAAAAATAATCTATTTACATGCCTCTAACATATAATTGTACTTAAAAAGTCATGTATCAACCTCTCACTTTCTCCTCATTTATTATAATATATGTAAGTGAATTTTTTTCTTAAAAATTCTTTCTCTTTTATTTTCTTTTAAAAAGAAAATCAGGAAAAAATGCAGTAACCTAAAATCTAATTCTAATTAAAGTGCTAAGTATATGATTTATTAATATGTACAATTATTTTTTATATCCATATTAATTTAAAAAATGATCTCTCTCTCATCCGTTATATGTTGTTATTTTTTTTAATTTAGTGCTATTTCTTATAACTGCGCGACGCGCGGAAAATTTTACTAGTGTCTCAATAGAGTCGAAATAGTAGTTTTTTTTAACAAAAAAGATACTCCCTCCGTTTCAATTTATGTGAACATGTTTGGCTGGCATAGAGTTTAAGAAAAAATGAAGACTTTTGGGGGATATGTGGTCCTAAACAAGTCAAAAGGTGGTCCAGAGTATTTGTGTGGTTATAAAAGCTTCTTATTAAGGGTAGAATTGTAAGTTTAAGCAAAATTGTTACCAAAATTAGAAAGGTTCATTCTTTTTGGAACGGACCAAAAAGGAAATAGATTCACATAAAGTGGAACAGAGGGAGTAGCATATTACAAGATGAATAACAAAATAAAAAATTAAAAAAAATATATAACCGGGCGCGGGACGGGGCAGGGCATGATAGGGCGGGGCAGGACAGGACAAAGTTTGAAAAATTGCTAAACGGGGCCGGGCAAAGCAGGTTAAAATTTTAGCGGGTCAAGGCTTGCCCTGCCCTGCCCCGCCCTGCCCTACCCGCCCTATTTGACATCCCTACCAGCGACCGCCACTGGAAAAGAGGAGCATATAAAAAACAATGGAGACAGGAAGGAGGTTTTCTGTATCGACGCTCCGACCCAAGGTTTTTACTTTTACGGATAGAATGATAATTTTTCCTTTCCCTTCTTAATTTTCTCTTTTGATAGGTTTACGCAATTACGCTCTAATATTTCTTTTTTAGAGCAATTTTCTTTTTGAATTTTGAGAAATAATATTTCCTTAGTAGGACAGGTCTATTTCTATTTCTATTCCTATTCCTATACTATAAGTGAGAATAACCAGGCAGCTCAGGATCAACATGTCTGCCTAGCATAGGACAGTTTTGATATTTTACAATTTTTATGCATTCAACATATTTGTCACGACCCGGATTTCCCACCATCGGGAGTCGTGATGGCGCCTACTCGTAGAAGCTAGGCAAGCCACGAAATTATGAATTCTTAACTCCTTTGTTTTAATCCTTTTTACAACACATATTAGCAAGCGATAAACATTTAAATAACAACGGAATATGAGATTTAAGCGGAAGACTTAGACAAAATGAACCAAAATGATAAGGAAATCCACATATGCCTCTACCCAGAAACTGGTGTCACACCATCCACGGACTATTAAGATTACTACATACAACTGTTTGAAAGAAGTAACACTGTCTGTCTCGAATACAAGAGATAACAGAACATAATAAAAGATAAAGGAGACGCCGGGCCTGCGGACGCCTGCAGGGCTACCTCGGTGTCTCGGTGGACTAAAGGCTGGCTCCCGAACTACTGCTGATGTCCCCGTGCAGCCTCGGTATCTGCACAGAGTGCAGAGTGTAGTATCAGCACAACCGACCCCATGTGCTGGTAAGTGTCTGGCCTAACCCCGGCGAGGTAGTGACGAGTCTAGGACCAGACTCCAGATAAACCTGTACAATTATATAATATATGGCGGAAAATAAACAGAAATAAACAGTTTAAATGTGAGGGGGTACATGCTTCGGGGAAACATATCAAATCCAACAGTAATTTAATAAAATATGGAAGGACAGTTCAATATCTATAACAAAACAATAATACTACTGATGCGGCGCGCAACCCGATCCCTTATCATTTAACATTGTTGCGGCGTGCAACCCGATCCAATATAATATCTGTTGCGGCGTGCAACTCGATCCAATATAATATCTGTTGCGGCGTGCAACCCGATCCAATATAATATCTGTTGCGGCGTGCAACCCGATCCAATATAATATCTGTTGCGGCGTGCAACCCGATCCACATATATATAAAAATGTTGCGGCGCGCAACCCGATCCATATATAATATCGACAGTGATCATAATAACAGTCCCAGCAAGGGATCAACAATACAAGTATATACGTCCCGGCAAGGGAGAATCAGCTATAACTAATCTTAACTCAACTCATACTCATCTCAGTTATCACCATTTCTCAATCATAAGTAACTTCCACGAAAATAAACTAAGTCTTACTAATTATCAAGAATTCACCCACTAAAGCATTCGTAGGATCATTTAAGAATACAACAAGTATCAACTTAGGACTCACGGTCATGCTCAACGCCAACGTATAGATACTCATCACCATGCCTATACGTCATACTCAACAAGAAACAAATAGCAAATAGGACTCAACTCCTAATCCCTCAAGCTAAGGTTAGACCGAACACTTACCTCAAACTTCCACGGCCAACTCAAGCCTCAAATACCGCATTTCCTTTCGAATTTGGCTCCAACACAATCGTATCTATGCATAATCGATTCAATAACATCAATAAATGCTAAACAATCCAATTCCAATGCTTAATTATAGCTTTCTAATCATTCTTCCCAAAAAACCAAAAATTGACCCCGGGCCCGCTTGGTCAAAACACGAGGTTCGGAACAAAATCAAATCACCCATTCACCCACGAGCCCAAATATATAATTATTTACAGAATTCGACCCCAAAACGAGGTCTAAATCACAATTAATCAAAAAGCCCTAACTCTACCCAAATCCCTAATCTTCTACCCTTAATCTCATGTTTTAGGCCTATAAATCTAACGGGTGTTAATGAAAATTGAAGAAAATGAGTCTAAGATTACATACCTATGAATTTGTGGTGAAATCCTCTTTCAAAAATCGCCCAATTTGGAGTTAAGATGAAGAAGTTATGAAATTTTGAATGAATCCGGAAATGCTACTGTTTTGGGTCTTTTAAAATAAATGGGCAAAAACCTTCTTCGCATTCGCGACAGTCACATCGCGTTCACGATGAGTCAGGTCCACAGACCTTCGCATTCGCGGAAGCGGGCTCGCATTCGCGGAGAAGAATCTCCTCAAGCCCTCGCGTTCGCGTGCCAAGGATCGCGTTCGCGATGAACAAATTTGGTGTCCCCTCCCCAGAACCCTACGCGTTCGCGAGTGGAGGGACGTGTTCGCGAAGGGTCTCCCCCCTCAACTTCGCGTTCGCGTCTCAACCTTCACGTTTGCGAAGAAGAAAACTGGCACTTGGGAATTTTGCCTTACGCGTTCGCGAGTGGGACCACGCGAACGCGAAGAATAATTTCCCTGTGCACTGAACAGCAAAATCTGCAACATTTCTTAAGTCCAAAACTTCCCGAAACACATCCGAGCCCTCGGGGCTCCTAACCAAACATACGTACTAACTCAACAACATCATACGAACTTATCCGTGCGATCAAATCGCCAAAATAACCTCAATAACAACGAATTAAACCTCAAAATCAAAGGATTTTTCTCAAACTTCATAAAACATCAACTTTAGCAATTTAGGTCCGAATCACGTCAAACGACGTTCGTTTTTCACCAAATTTCACAGAAACATCTTAAACAATATATAAGATCTGTACCGGGCGCCGAAACCAAAATACGGGCCTGATACTAACATGTTCTAATCAAATTTTATTTCAAATTTCCTTAAACCATTTCAGAAAATAATTTCCTTCAAAAATTCATTTATCGGGCTTGGGACCTCGGAATTCGATTCCGGACATACGCCCAGGTCCCATATTTTCCTACGGACCCTCCGGGACCGTCAAATCACGGGTCCGGGTCCGTTTATCCAAAACATTGACCGAAGTCAAATTTATTCATTTTATAGTCAAAACTTATTATTTTTCACAGATTTCCACCTTTAGGCTTTCCGGCTACGCGCCCGGACTGTGCATACAAATCGAGGTGACGCTAAATGAGGTTTTCAGGGCCTCGGAAACACAGAATGTAGTTTAAAAACAAGTGATGACCTTTTGGGTCATCACATTCTCCATCCCTAAAACAACCGTTCGTCCTTGAACGGACATAAGGAGGAAGTACCTGAGTCGGGAAAAGATGGGGATAACGGCTCCGCATATCGGACTCGGACTCCCAGGTCGATGCCTCAACAGGGTGACCTCTCCACCGAACACGAACAAAAGGAAAACTCTTCGACCTCAACTGACGAACCTGCCGGTCTAGAATAGCCACCGGCTCCTCCTCGTAAGACAAGTCCTTGTCCAACTGGACAGTGCTGAAATCTAACATGTGGGATGGATCGCCGTGATATTTCCGAAGCATGGACACATGAAACACTGGGTGCACGGCTGATAAGCTCGACGGCAATGCAAGTCTATAAGCCACCTCTCCCACTCGATCAAGAATCTCAAATGGACCAATGAACCTAGGGCTAAGCTTGCCCTTCTTCCCGAATCTCATCACGCCCTTCATAGGCGACACTCGGAGTAATAACCGCTCACCGACCATAAAAGCCACATCTCGAACCTTGCGGTCTGCATAAATCTTTTGCCTGGACTGAGCTGTACGAAGCGTATCCTGAATAATCCTGACCTTGTCCAAGGCCTCCTAAACCAGATCCATACCCAACAACCGAGCTTCTCCCGGCTCAAACCATCCAACCGGAGACCGACACCGCCTACCATATAAAGCCTCATAAGGAGCCATCTGGATACTCGACTAGTAGCTGTTGTTGTAGGCGAACTCTGCTAAAGGCAAAAACTGATCCCACGAGCCTCCAAAGTCAATGACACAAGCTCGGAGCATATCCTCCAATATCTGAATAGTCCGCTCAGACTGTTCGTCCGTCTGGGGACGAAATGTTGTGCTCAACTCAACCCGCGTGCCCAACTCTCGCTGAACTGCTCTCCAGAAGTGCGAGGCAAACTGCGTACCTCGGTCCGAAATGATAGACATGGGCACACCATGAAGGCGAACAATCTCCCGGATATAGATCTCGGCTAACCTCTCAAAAGAATAAGAGACTGCCACAGGAACGAAATGCGCTGACTTGGTCAGCCTATCAACAATGACCCATACCGCGTCGAACTTCTTCCGAGTCTGCGGGAGTCCAGTAACGAAGTCGATAGTGATACGCTCCCACTTCCACTCGGGATGCTCAACCCTCTGAAATAAACCACCAGGCCTCTAATGCTCGTACTTAACCTGCTGACAATTCAAACACCGAGCTACATATGCAACAATATCCTTCTTCATCCTACGCCACCAATAATGCTGCCGCAAATCCTGATACATCTTTGCGGCGCCCGGATGAATAGAGTACCGGGAGCTATGGGCCTCCTCTAAAATCAACTCCCAAAGCCCATCCACATTTGGCACACAAACTCGACCCTGCAATCTCAAAACTCCATCATCATCTAAGGTAACCTGCTTGGCACCTCCGCGCTGCACCGTGTCCTAAGGAAACACAAATGGGGATCATCATACTGCCGATCACGGATACGCCCCAATAATGAAGAACGAGCGACCGTGCAAGCTAACACACGACTGGGCTCAGAAACATCCAGTCTCACGAACTGATTGGCTAAAGCCTGAACATACAAAGCAAGCGGCTCTCACCGACCGGAATATAAGCAAGACTGCCCATACTGGCTGACTTCCTACTCAAAGCATCGGCCACCACATTGGCCTTTCCCGAATGATATAAAATGGTGATATCATAATCTTTCAACAACTCCAACCACCTCCTCTGCCTCAAATTCAACTCCTTTTGCTTGAACAAATACTGAAGACTCTTGTGATCCGTGAACACCTCGCATGCCATGCCATACAGATAATGCCTCCAAATCTTCAATGCGTGAACTATGGCTGCCAACTCCAAATCATGAACCGGATAGTTCTTCTCATGAATCTTCAACTGCCGCGAAGCATAGGCAATGACCTTGCCATCCTGCATCAACACTGCACCAAGCCCAATACGAGAAGCATCACAATAAACCGTATAAGGCCCTGAACCGTGGGCAAAACCAACATTGGTGCCGTAGTCAGAGCTGTCTTGAGCTTCTAAAAGCTCGCCTCACACTCATCCGACCACCTGAACTGGGCACCCTTCTAGGTCAACCTGGTCATCGGGGCTGCAATAGATGAAAACCCCTCCACGAACCGACGATAGTAGCCTGCCAATCCCAAGAAACTCCGAATCTCTATAGCTGATGCTAGTCTAGGCCAGTTCTTGACTGCCTTGATCTTCTTCGGGTCAACCTAAATACCCTCTGCTGACACAACATGACCCAGAAATGTAACTGAACTCAACCAGAACTCACACTTCGAGAACTTTGCATATAACTGACTATCCCTCAGAGTTTGAAGAACCACTCTAAGGTGCTGCTCGTGCTCCTCCTGGCTGCGGGAATATATCAATATATCATCAATGAAGACTATCACGAACGAATCCAAATAGGGCCTGAACACTCGGTTCATCAAATCCATAAAAGCTGCTGAGGCATTTGTCAACTCGAATGACATAACCAAGAACTCATACTGCCCGTACCGAGTGCGGAAAGTTGTCTTAGGGACATCGGATGCCCTAATCCTCAACTGATGGTAGCCAGATCGCAAGTCAATCTTTGAAAATACCTTGGCACCCTGAAGTTGATCGAACAAATCATCAATCCCCGGCAGCAGATACTTATTCTTGATTGTAACCTTGTTCAATTGCCGGTAATCAATACACATTCTCATTGACCCATCCTTCTTTCTAACAAACAACACCGGCGCACCCCAAGGCGAAACACTGGGCCTAATGAAACCTTTCTCAAGCAAATCTTGCAACTGTTCCTTTAACTCTTTCAACTCAGGCGGGGCCATACGATATGGCGGGATAGAAATGGGCTGAGTGCCCGGAGCCACATCAATGCAAAAGTCAATATCCCTGTCGGGCGGCATACCCGGCAGGTCTGAAGGGAATACCTCAGGAAACTCACGGACAACAGGCACAGAATCAACAGAAGGGACCTCAGCACTAGAATCACGAACATATGCCAAATGAGCCAAACACCCCTTCTCGACCATACGCCGAGCCTTCACATACGAGATAACACTGCGGGTAGAATGACCAGGAGTCCCTCTCTACTCTAAACGAGGCAAACCCGGCAAAGCTAAGGTCACAGTCTTGGCATGACAGTCCAAGATAGCGTGGTAAGGTGATAACCAGTCCATCCCCAATATAACATCAAAGTCAACCATGTCTAGAAGCAACAAATCTACACGATTCTCAAGACCCCCAATCACCACAATACAAGAACGATGGACTCGATCTACCACGATAGAATCACCCACCGGTGTAGACACATATACAGGGACACTCAGAGAATCACTAGGCATAACCAGATACGGTGCAAAATAAGATGACACATACGAGTATGTAGACCCTGGATCAAATAGCACTGAAGCATCTCTATCACAAACCAGAACAGTACCTGTGATAACCGCATCTGAAGCCTCAGCCTCGGGTCTGGCTGGAAGAGCATAACATCGGGGCTGGGCCCCACCACCCTGGACTACCTCTCTGGGACGGCCTGCAGCTGGCTGGCCTCCACCTCTAGCGGTCTGAGCTCCACCTCTAAATCCTCTACCTCCACCTCTAGCACCTCTACCCCCGCCCCTAGCTGGCTGAGCGGTCTGCGGAACATCTGGTGACTGAATCATAGCACGGGAAACCTGCTGCTGCGACTGAGTACCCACCAACCTCGGACAAGCCCTTTGGATATGACCATACTCACTACACTCATAACATCCACCAGAATGCTGCGGCTGAGGAAATTGAGACTGACCCTGGCGACCTGAATGACCTCCCCGAAAACTCTGGATCGGTGGTGCACTGATGGGAGTTGGTAGTGCACTGTAGGGCTACTGATCAGAATACTGCATGCGAGAACCACGGCCACCTGAAGCACCGTGAGAAACCTGAAGGGCTGACTGAAAGGGCCTAGGAGGATGGCCTCTACCATATGAATCTCTACCTCCAGACGAGGTACCATTGAATCTCCCTAAATGACGGGGCCTCTTATCCGCTCCATGACCACCCCCCTGTGATAGTACCATCTCAACTCTCCGGGCCACATTGGCCGCCTCCTGGAAGGAAATCTCACTCTCAGCCTCTCTAGCCATCTGGAGACGAATCGGCTGAATGAGTCCATCAATAAACCGTCTCACTCTCTCCCTGTCAGTAGGGAGTATAATAAGGGCATGACGAGCCAAATCGATGAATCTGGTCTCGTACTGGGTGACAGTCATGGATCCCTGCTGAAGGCGCTCGAACTGCCTCCGATAGGCCTCTCGCTGTGTAATAGGGAGAAACTTCTCCAGAAATAGCTGTGTGAACTGCTCCTAGGTCAAGGCTGGCGATCCTGCTGGTCTAGCTAAGTAATAATCCCTCCACCAAGTCTTGGCGGATCCAGACAAGCGAAATGTAGCAAAATCAACCCCATTGGTCTCAACAATACCCATGTTCCGAAGAACCTCGTGACAGTTGTCCAAATAATCCTGGGGATCCTCCGTAGATGCACCGCTGAAGGTAGTAGTGAAGAGCTTGGTAAACCTGTCCAATCTCCACAAAGCATCGGCAGACATGGCTGCACCATCGCCGGTCCGAGCTACCACACCCGGCTGAACCGCTCCAACTGGCTGAGCTGCTCAAGTCTGAAATTGGGGATCTACCTGCTCTGGAGTGCGAGTAGTAGGAGTTTGGGCTCCTCCTCCAGCCTGAGAGACGACTGGTGCTGCAGGGAGCAAACTTGCCCTGGTGACACTCTCCATAAGGCCCACTAGACGGACCAAAGCATCCTGAAGAACTAGGGTAGCAATAAACCCCTCTGGGACCTGAGCTGGGCCCACTGGAACTGCTGGGGTTGGAACCTCGTCATCAAAATCAGCCTGAGGCTCCGCTACGGGTGCTGCTGCCCTGGGATGAGCTCTGCCCTTGCCTCGGCCTCTAGCACGGCCTCGGCCTCGCCCTCTGCCCCTAGTGGGAGCTGCTGCTGGAGGCTCGGGCTGCTGATCGGTAGATGAGGAAGCGCATGTTCTCTCCATCTGTGAAAGAACAGAGTAGAACTTCAATTAGCATTGAGAAACCAAACCGGACACTGTCTGTCTCGAATACAAGAGATAACAGAACATAATAAAAGATAGAGGAGACACCGGGCCTGCGGACGCCTGCAGGGCTACCTCGGTGTCTCGATGGACTGAAGGCTGGCTCCCAAACTACTGCTGCTGTCCTAGTGCTGCCTCGGTATCTGCACAAAGTGCAGAGTGTAGTATCAGCACAACCGATCCCATGTGTTGGTAAGTGTCTGGCCTAACCCCGACGAGGTAGTGACGAGGCTAGGACCAGACTCCACATAAACCTGTACAGTTATATAATATATGGCGGAAAATAAACAGTTTAAATGTGAGGGGAATATGCTTCGGGGAAACATATCAAATCCAACAGTAATTTAATAAAATATGGAATGACAATTTAATATCTACAACAAAGCAATAATACTACTGATGCGACGCGCAACCCGATCCCTTATCATTTAACATTGTTGCGGCGTGCAACCCGATCCAATATAATAGTTGTTGTGGCGTGCAACCCGATCCAATATAATATCTGTTGCGGCATGAAACCTGATCCAATATAATATCTGTTGCAGCGTGCAACCCGATCCAATATAATATCTGTTGCGGCGTGCAACCCGATCCACACATATATAAAAATATTGCGGCGCGCAACCCAATCCATATATAATATCAACAGTGATCATAATAACAGTCCCGACAAGGGATCAACAATACAAGTATATACGTTCCGGCAAGGGAGAATCAACTATAAACAATCTTAACTCAACTCCTACTCATCTCAGTTATCACCATTTCTCAATCATAAGTAACTTCCACGAAAATAAACTAAGTCTTTACTCATTATCAAGAATTCACCCACTAAAGCATTCGTAGGATCATTTAAGAATACAACAAGTATCAATTTAGGACTCACGGTCATGCTCAACGCCAATGTATAGATACTCGTCACCATGCCTATACGTCGTACTCAACAAGAAGCAAATAGCAAATAGGACTCAACTCCTAATCCCTCAAGCTAAGGTTAGACCAAACACTTACCTCAAACTTTCACGGCCGACTCAAGCCTCAAATAGTGCCTTTCCTTTCGAATTTGGCTCCAACACAATCGTATCTATGCATAATCGATTCAATAACATCAATAAATGCTAAACAATCCAATTTCAATGCTTAATTATAGCTTTCTAATCATTCTTCCCAAAAACCCAAAAATTGATCCCGGGCCCGCTTGGTCAAAACACGAGGTTCGGACCAAAATCAAATCACCCATTCACCCACGAGCCCAAATATATAATTATTTCCAGAATTCGACCCCAAAACGAGGTCTAAAATCATAATTAATCAAAAAGCCTTAACTCTACCCAAATCCCTAATCCTCTACCCTTAATCTAATGTTTTAGGCCTAGAAATCTAATGGGTGTTAATGGAAATTGAAGAAAATGAGTCTAAGATTACATACCTATGAATTTATGGTGAAATCCTCTTTCAAAAATCTCCCAATTTGGAGTTAAGATGAAGAAGTTATGAAATTTTGAATGATTCCCGAAATGCTACTGTTTTGGGTCTTTTAAAATAACCGGGCAAAAACCTTCTTCGCGTTCGCGACAGACACATCGCGTTCGCGATGAGTCAGGTCCACAGACCTTCGCATTCGCGTAAGCGGGCTCACGTTCGCGGAGAAGAATCTCCTCAAGCCCTCGCGTTCGGGTGCCAAGGATCGCGTTCGCGATGAACAAATTTGGTGTCCCCTCCCTAGAACCCTACGCGTTCGCGAGTGGAGGGACGCGTTCGCGAAGGGTCTCCCCCCTCAGCTTCGCGTTCGCGTCTCAACCTTCGCGTTCACGAAGAAGAAAACTGGCACTTGGGAATTTTGCCTTACGCGTTCGCTAGTGAGACCACGCGAACGCGAAGAACAATTTCTCTGTGCACTGAACAGCAAAATCTGCAACATTTCTTAAGTCCAAAACTTCCCGATACACATCCGAAACACACCCAAGCCCTCGGGGCTCCTAACCAAACATACGTACTAACTCAACAACATCATACAAACTTATCCGTGCGATCAAATCGCCAAAATAACCTCAATAACAACGAATTAAACCTCGAAATGAAAGGATTTTTCTCAAACTTCATAAAACATCAACTTTAGCAATTTAGGTCCGAATCACGTCAAACGACGTCCGTTTTCACCAAATTTCACAAAAACATCTTAAATCATATATAAGACCTGTACCGGGCGCCGGAACCAAAATACGGGCCCGATACTAACATGTTCTAATCAAATTTCATTTCAAATTTCCTTAAACAATTTTAGAAAACAATTTCCTTCAAAAATTCATTTCTCAGGCTTGGGACCTCGGAATTCGATTCCGGACATACGCCCAGGTCCCATATTTTCCTACGGACCCTCCGGGACCGTCAAATCACGGGTCCGGGTCCGGGTCCGTTTACCCAAAATGTTGACCGAAGTCAAATTTATTCATTTTATAGTCAAAACTTATCATTTTTCACAGATTTCCACCTTTAGGCTTTCCGGCTACGCGCCCGGACTGCGCACGCAAATCGAGGTGACACTAAATGAGGTTTTCAGGGCCTCGAAAATACAGAATGTAGTTTAAAAACAAGTGATGACCTTTTGGGTCATCACAATATTGTACTTGCTGTTTTAATAATTGTACAATAAATTTCCTGGAAGTGTGGGGTCCACCTCAACTTTCTATGCCATACGTTACTTGCAGCATTTTAAAACTTTCATTTACTATTCAAGTGGGACCCTGCTATTTCATTGACACGCTAAAGACCCTCTTTCATTGACGCACTAAGTAGTCCAGACTCCAGTCCTATGTTTATTTTATGGATTGGCTATTGCATATTTGTATCTTTCTATTTTTCACGTTCATTATTTTGTACAAAGACTTCATTCTTTTACAAAAATATTCAAAAAGATCATACGAAATAAAACAACGCTAAATTTAATGCTTGATTATTTTACGTGCGTACATCTTACCTTTTAAATTTAATGCTTGATTTATCTTCTCTCTTATGAATATTTATTAATTGGAGTAACAAAAAATAGTGTGATGACCCAAAAGGTCATCACTTGATTTACAATCTGTGTTTCGAGGTCTTAAAAACTTCCTTTTATCATGCTTCGATTTGCGTGCGCGGTCCGGGCGTATATCCGGAACGCTTTTATGTGAAAATTTGATAAAAATGCTAATTTTGCCTTTAAAATTGAACTTAAGTTGACTTTGGTCAATATTTTGGGTAAACGGACCCAGACCCGTGATTTGACGGTCCCGGAGGATCCGTAGAAAAATATGGGACTTGGGTGTATGCCCGAAATTGAATTCCAAGGTCCCAAGCCCGAGAAATGAATTTTTGAAGAAAATTATTTAACTAAAATTTTAATAGTTTTTGGAAATTTAAATGTATTTGAATTTGATGGTATCGAGCCCGTATTTTGGTTCCGGAGCCTCATACAGGTCTTATATGGTATTTAAGTTGTGTGCCTGTAAAATTTGGTAAGAAACGGACTTCATATGACGTGAATTGGACCCTCGGTTGTGAAGTTTGAAACTTAATAGTTCTTGAGATTTTTTCTTTGATTTTGATGCTAAACTCGTAGTTCGAGGTGTTATTTTGGCGATTTGATCGGGCGAGCAAGTCCGTATGATATTTTTAGGTTAGTGTGCATGTTTGGTTCGGAGCCCCGAGGGCTCGGGTGAGTTTTGGATAGGCCACAGAGTGAAATTGGACTTAGGAAAACTGCTGGTGTGTTGCAGGTCTGCAGGCTTCGCAATTGCGAAGCCTAGCTCGTAAATGCGAGCTCGCATTTGCGAAGAAATATCGCATTTGCGAAGATGGGCTGGGCAGGAAGACCTTCGCATTTGCGAAGCTCAATGTCGCAAATGCGACTTTAACAAGGACCGCAATTACGAACGGTAGTTCGCATTTGCGATGAAAGCAGGGCAGGCCTACCTTCGCATTTGCGAAGCCTGGGCCGCAATTGCAAGTTCGCATTTGCGAACCTGACATTGTAAATGCAATATCTGCACCTGTGCAACTTATAACTTAGACGAAATTTCTTTATTTTTCAAACTTTCTCAAAACCTAAACTCTCTTGGGCGATTTTCCAAAAGACAAGTTCTTCTCCAAATCATTAATGAGTCATTTCTAACTCATTTTCTTCAATCTATAACATCTTTTTACATGATTTCAACTTAAAATCAAGGGTTTTTCATGGGGAATTGGGTGATTTTGGGTAGAACTTAGGATTTTCAAATTTTGGGGATTTGGACCTCGATTTGAGGTCCGATTTCAAAATAAATTATTTATTTGAGTTCGTAGGTGAATGGGTAATCGGGTTTTGATCAAGCGGGCACGGGATCGATTTTTGACTTTTTGGGAAAAACGATATAAAACCTATAATTTAGCATTGGGATTGAATTGTTTAGCATTTATTGATGTTATTAAATTAATTTGGGTTAGATACAAGTAAATTGGAGGCGAATTCTAAAGGAAAAGCGGTGTTTGAGACTTGAGTTGGCCGTGGAAGTTCGAGGTAAGTGTTTGGTCTAACCTTAGCTTGAGGGAATAGGTGTTGTGCCTTATTTGCTATGTGCTAGTGTAGTGTACGACGTATAGGTATGGTGACGAGTATCTATACGTTGGTGTCAAGCATGCCCGTGGGTCTTAAATTGTGATCGTTGTGTTTCTTAATAATTACTACGTATGCCTAAATTGTTGATTATCCATGTTGAGTAACATTTATGATTTTCTTCTTGGTAATTGGTTATTGTCGAGCATTGGCTCTAGTTGAGGTTCAATTGTGAAGTTGATTATTGGTACAAGTTTGGTTATAGTTGATTCCCTTGCTGGGACGTACTTGATTCTTATTGTTGATTCCCTTGCCGGGATATTTTTGTTGCTATTGTTTGGGTGAGGAAAGAGTGATAAAGCACGAAGGGTGATGTCGTGCACATTCATACTTATGCATATGGTGAGGAAAGAGTGATAAAGCATGAAGGGTGATGCCGTGTACATTTACATTGATATTGATGCATATGGTGAGGAAGTGTGATAAAGCACGAAGGGTGATGTCGTGCACATTTCTAATATCTATATGGTGACGAAGAGAGATAAAGCACGAAGGGTGATGTCGTGCACATTTTCATTACTTGATTGCATTGGTGAGGATTGAGAGTAAAAGCACGAAGGGTGATGATGTGCACTTATTTCCTGTTTGTTATGATTTCTTGCTGTTTTCGGTTCACGTACTTTAATTGTCTTATTCCACTATTACTGTCATTCCTTATGTTGGTATTACCCCCATAGCATGTTACGCCTCCCTTGTTACTTATTCTGCTAGATACTGTGTAACTGCAGGTTAATTATTTGTTGAACCCTAACCTCGTCACTACTTTGCTGAGGTTAGGCTCGACACTTACTAGCACATGGGTCGGTTGTGCTGATACTATGCTCTGCACTCTTTTGTGCAGATTCCGGTACTAGAGCATATGAACCTTAGCTAGGGGTTGCTGCCTTCAGTCCATCGGAGACCTGAGGTAGTCCTGCAGGCGTCCGCGGGCCTTGACGTCCCCTTCCTATCTAGTTTTCTTTCTGTTCTTTTCTATTTCAGAGACAGACATGTATTCATTTTGTTCATACCCTGTTTGTAGAATTCTTAGATAGTCCGTGAGATTGTGACACTAGTTCTGGGTGGTTTATGTTTATGGATTCGTATTGGTATTAGCTTAATCGTTAAATTTCATTCTTCCGTATTATTATTTCCGCTGTTTATAATTTGTTAACTTGAAATTGTTGAGGGATTAAAAATGAAAAGGGTAAATTAATCGGAATTGTTGGCTTGCCTAGCTTTCACTAGTAGGCACCATCACGACTCCCGAGGGTGGGAAATCCGGGTCGTGACGAGTTGATATTAGAGATCTAGGTTGCTTAGGTCTCACAATCTATGGACAAGCTTAGTAGAGTCTGAGGGATTAGTACAGAGACGTCTGTGCTTATCCCCCATAGGCTACAGAGTTAGGAACAGTTTCACTTCTATTGTGCGATTTGGTTTCTCAATGCTAATTGAACTTCTATTTTGTTCTTTCGCAGATGGCGAGAACACGTGCTTCTTCATCCGCTGACCAGCAGCTCGAGCCCCCAGCAGCAACTCCCACGAGGGGAAGAGGACGAGGCCGAGGCCGAGGCCGTGCTAGGGGCCGAGGTAGGGGCAGAGCTCAGCCCAGAGCAGCAGCACCAGCGGCGGAGCCTCAGGTAGAGTTTGATGATGAGGTTCCGGCCCAAACAATTCCGGTGGGCCCAGCTCATGTCCCAAAGGGGTTCATTACTACCCCAGTACTCCAGGATGCTCTGGTCCGTCTAGTGGGCCTTATGGAGAGTGTCACCCAGGCAGGCTTACTTCCTGTAGCACTAGTCGTCTCTCAAGCTGGGGTAGGAGCACAGACTTCCGCTACCCGCACTCCAGAGCAGATGGCTCCCCAGTTTCACACTCCAACAGCTCAACCAGTTAGAGCGGTTCAGTCGGGTGTAGTAGCTCAGACCGATGATAGAGCAGCTATGTCTGCCGATGCTTTGTGGAGATTGGACAGGTTCACCAAGCTGTTCACTACTACTTATGGTAGTACATCTTCAGAGGATCCCCTAGATTACTTAGACAGCTGTCATGAGGTTCTTCGGAACATGGGGATAGTGGAGACCAATGGGGTCGACTTTGCTGCTTTCCGTCTGTCAGGTTCCGCCAAGAAATGGTGGAGAGATTATTTTCTGGCCAGACCAGTTGGATCGCCAGCTCTCACTTGGGACCAGTTCTTGCAGCTATTTCTCGAGAAGTTTCTTCCCGTCACTCAGAGAGAGGACTACCGCAGGCGGTTTAATGCGTCTCCAGCATGGTTCTATGACTGTCACCCAGTATAAGACGAGGTTTATTGATTTGGATCGTCATGCTCTTCTGATACTCCCCACCGAGAGAGAGAGGGTGAGGAGGTTTATTGAGAGACTCGCTCAGCCTATTAGACTGCAGATGTCTAAGGAGACAGGTAGCGAGATTTCTTTCCAGGATGCGACCAATGTGGCCAGGCGGGTTGAGATGGTTTTAGCTCAGGGGAGCGGTCAGGGGTCTTATAAGAGGCCTCGTTATTCTGGCAGATTCAGTGGTGCCTCGTCTGGAGGCAGGGATTCTTTTGGTAGAGGCCATTCTCCTAGGCCATTTCAGTTAGCACTTCAGGTTTCTCACGGTGCCCCAGGTGGCAGTGGTTCTCATATGCAGTATTCTGATCAGTTTCCCTACAATGNAGAAAAAACTAAAGTTCCTATTCTGTATATTCAAAATGGATTGATGTTGGGATGTTGAAAGTTTTGATTCAAGCTGGTTGAGGGTTTAATCTTTCTATTTGGTTTTTTGAGTTAATTTCCTGGGTTTTAATTGTTGGAGCTGGTGTTGCTAGGGCTGTTTGGCTATTGTTTTGTTGCTGATCCCTCATTTTCTGTGTTGTTTTTCGAATTCCAGGTACTGTTCTTTCTTCGAAATGTAAGGTGTTAGAGGTGGAGGTCAGGCCGCGAGAGGCAGAGGTCAGGCAGCTAGAGGTGGAGGCCAGCCAGCAGGAGGCTGTCCTAGGGATGCAGTTCAGAGTGGTGGGCCCCAGCCCCGATGTTATGCTATGCCAGGCAGACCTGAGGCTGAGGCCTCCGATGCAGTTATCACAGGTACGGTTTCAGTGTGCAGTAGAGATGCCTCAATTCTATTTGATACAAGGTCCACATATTCTTATGTATCATCTTATTTTGCCCCTTATCTAGTTATGCCTCGTGATTCTTTGAGTGCTCCTGTATATGTGTCTACACCGGTGGGTGATTCTATTGTGGTAGATCGTGTTTATCGTGCTTGCGTGGTTGTTATTGGGGGTCTTGAGACCCATGTAGATCTCCAACTTCTCGATATGGTGGATTTCGATGTCATTCTGGGGATGGATTGGTTATCCCCTTATCATGCTATATTGGACTGTCATGCCAAGACCTTGACCTTAGCACTATCGGGGTTGCCTCGTTTGGAGTGGAGAGGGGCTCCTGGTCATTCTACCAGCAGGGTTATCTCAGATATGAAGGCTCGTCGTATGGTTGATAAGGGATGTTTGGCCTATTTGGCGTATGTTCGTGATTCTATTGCTGAGATTCCTTCTATGGATTTTGTGCCCGTTGTTTGTGAGTTTCCATAGGTTTTTTCTTCAGACCTGCCAGGGATGCCACCTAACAGGGACATTGACTTTTGCATTGATTTGGCTCCGGGCGCTCAGCCCATTTCTATTCCACCATATCGTATGGCCCCGCCAGAGTTGAAAGAATTAAAAGAGCAGTTGCAGGACTTGTTGGATAAAGGCTTTATTAGATCGAGTGTCTCGCCTTGGGGTGCGCCGGTGTTGTTTGTTAAGAAGAAGGATGGGTCAATGAGGATGTGTATAGATTACCGGTAGTTGAACAAGGTCACAATCAAGAATAAGTACCCATTGCCGAGGATTGATGATTTGTTTGACCAGCTTCAGGGTGCCCAAGTGTTTTCTAAGATCGACTTGATATCTGGCTACCATCAGTTGAGGATTAGGGCATCCGATGTCCCTAAGACATCTTTCCGCACTCAGTACGGGAATTATGAGTTCTTGGTGATGTCATTCGGGTTGACAAATGCCCCAGCAGCTTTCATGGATTTGATGAACCGAGTGTTCAGGCCTTATTTGGATTCCTTCTTGATTGTCTTCATTGACTATATTTTGATCTATTCCCACGGCCGGGAGGAGCACGAGCAGCATCTTTGGGTCGTTCTTCAGACTTTGAGGGACAATCAGTTGTATGCCAAGTTTTTGAAGTGCGAGTTTTGGTTGATTTCAGTCGCATTCTTGGGCCACGTTGTATCAGCAGAGGGTATTAAGGTGGATCCGAAGAAGATAGAGGCAGTCAAGAACTGGCCTCGACCCACATCAGCTATAGAGATCCGAGGTTTCTTGGGTTTGGCGGGCTATTACCGTCGGTTTGTGGAGGGGTTTTCATATATTGCAGCCCTGATGACCAGGTTGACCCAGAAGGGTGCCTAGTTCAGGTGGTCAGATGAGTGTGAGGCGAGCTTTCAGAAGCTCAAGACAGCTTTGACGACGACGCCGGTGTTGGTATTGCCTACGGGTTCAAGGCCTTATACAATATATTGTGATGCATCGCATATTGGACTTGGTGCGGTGTTGATGCAGAATGGCAAGGTTATTGCATATGCTTCGCGACAGTTGAAGATCCACGAGAAGAGTTATCCAGTTGATGATTTGGAGTTAGCAGCCATTGTTCAGGCGCTGAAGATTTGGAGGCATTATTTATATGGCGTGTCGTGTGAGGTGTTCACGGATCACAAGAGTTTGCAATAATTGTTCAAGCAGAAGGAGCTAAATTTGAGGCAAAGGAGGTGGTTGGAGCTGTTGAAAGACTATGATATCACCATCTTGTATCATCCGGGAAAGGCCAATGTAGTGGCCGATGCACTAAGTAGTAAGTCATCCAGTATGGGCAGCCTTGCGTATATTCCAGTCGGTGAGAGACCGCTTGCTTTGGATGTTCAAGCTTTAGCCAATCAGTTCGTGAGGTTGGATGTTTCTGAGCCCAGCCGTGTGCTAGCTTGCACAGTCGCTCGTTCTTCATTATTTGAGCGTATCCGTGATCGCCAGTATGATGATCCTCATTTGCTTGTCCTTAGAGACACAGTGCGGCACGGAGGTGCCAAGCATTTTACAGTTGGAGATGATGGAGTTTTGAGGAAGCAGGGTCGTATTTGTGTGCCTAATATGGATGGACTTCGTGAGTTAATTCTAGAGGAGGCCCATAGTTCCCGGTATTCTATTCACCCGGGCGCCGCTAAGATATATCAGGACTTGTAGCAGCATTATTGGCGGAGGAGGATGAAGAAGGACATTGTTGCCTATGTAGCTCGGTGTTTGAATTGTCAGCAGGTAAAGTACAAGCATCAGAGACCTGGTGGTTTGTTCTAGAAGATTGAGATTCCTGAGTGGAAGTGGGAGCGTATCACTATGGACTTTGTTGTTGGACTCCCACGGACTCAGAGGAAGTTCGATGCATATGGGTTGTTGTTGATAGGCTGACCAAGTCAGCGAATTTCATTCCTGTGATGGTTTCCTATTCCTCGGAGCGGTTGGCTGAGATCTATATCCGGGAGATTGTTCGTCTTCATGGTGTGCCCGTGTCTATCATTTCTGACCGGGGTACGCAGTTTACCTCACATTTCTGGAGGGCAGTTCAGCGTGAGTTAGGCACACGGGTCGAGTTGAGCACAACATTTCATCCCCAGATGGACGGACAGTCCGATCGCACTATTCAGATTTTGGAGGATATGCTCCGAGCATGTGTCATTGATTTTGGAGGTTCTTGGGATCAGTTCTTGCCATTAGCAGAGTTCGCCTACAATAACAGCTACCAGTCGAGCATTCAGATGGCCCCTATGAGGCATTATATGGTAGGCGGTGTCGGTCGCCGGTTGGGTGGTTTGAGCCGGGAGAGGCTCGGTTGTTGGGTACAAATTTAGTTCAGGATGCCTTGGATAAGGTGAAGATCATTCAGGATAGGCTTTGTACAGCTCAGTCCAGGCAAAAGAGTTATGCCGACCGCAAGGTTCGTTATGTGGCATTCATGGTCGGAGAGCGAGTGTTGCTCCGGGTGTCGCCCATGAAGGGCGTGATAAGATTTGGGAAGAAGGGCAAGCTAAGCCCTAGGTTCATTGGTCCTTTTGAGATTCTTGATCGAGTGGGAGAGCTGGCTTAAAGACTTGCGTTGCCGCCGAGTTTATCAGCTGTGCACCCAGTATTTTATGTGTCCATGCTTCGGAAATATCACAGCGATCCATCCCACGTGTTAGACTTCAGCATTGTCCAGTTGGACAAGGACTTGACCTATGAGGAGGAGTCGGTAGCTATTTTAGACCGGCAGGTCCGTTAGTTGAGATCGAAGAAGTTCCCCTTAGTTCGTGTTCAGTGGAGAGGTCAGCCTGCCGAGGCAGCTACCTGGGAGTCCGATTCCGATATGCGAAGTCGATATCCCCATCTTTTCCCCGACTCAGGTACTTCTTTTCTATGTCCGTTCGAGGACGAATAGTTATTTTAGAGGTGGAGGATATGATGACCCAAAAGGTCATCACTTGATTTACAAGTCGATTCTGTGTTTCGAGGTCTTAAAAAAATCCTTTTATCTCGCCTCGATTTACGTGCGCGGTCCGGGCGTATATCCGAAACGCTTTTATGTGAAGATTTGATTAAAATGCTAAGTTTGACTTTAATATTGAATTTAAGTTGACTTCGGTCAACATTTTGGGTAAACGGACCCGGACCCGTGATTTGACGGTCTTGGAGGGTCCGTAGAAAAATATGGGACTTGGACATATGTCTGGAATTGAACTCCGAGGTCCCAAGCACGAGAATGAATTTTTGAAGAAAATTGTTTAACTGAAATTTTAAGAGTTTTTGGAAATTTAAATGTGTTTGAATTTGATGGTATCGGGCCCGTAGTTTAGTTTCGGAGCCCGGTACAGGTCTTATATGGTATTTAAGTTTTGCCTGTAAAATTTGGTAAGAAACAGACTTCATATGACGTGAATCGGACCCCCGGTTGTGAAGTTTGAAACTTTAGAGTTCTTGAGATCTTTTCTTTGATTTTGATGCTAAACTCGTAGTTCGAGGTGTTATTTTGGCGATTTGATCGTGCGAGCAAGTCTGTATGATGTTTTTAGGTTAGTGTGCATGTTTGGTTTGGAGCCCCGAGGGCTCGGGTGAGTTTTGGATAGGCCACGGAGTGAAATTGGACTTAGGGAAACTGCTGGTGTGTTGCAGGTCTGCAGGCTTTGCAATTGCGAAGCCTGGGTCGTAAATGCGAGCTCGCATTTGCGAAGAAATATCGCATTTGCGAAGATGGGCTGGGCAGGGAGACCTTCACATTTGCGAAGTCAATGTCGCAAATGCGACTTCAACAGGGACCGCAATTGCGACCGGTAGTTCGCATTTGCGAAGAAAGCAGGGCAGGCCTACCTTCGCATTTGCGAACCTGACATCGCAAATGCAATATCTGCACCTGTGCAACTTATAACTTAGACGAAATTTCTTCATTTTTCAAACTTTCTCAAAACCTAAACTCTCTTGGGCGATTTTCCAAAGACAAGTTCTTCTCCAAATCATTAGTAAGTCATTTCTAACTCATTTTCTTCAATCTATAACATCTTTTTACATGATTTCAAGTCAAAATCAAGGGTTTTTCATGGGAAATTGGGTGATTTTGGGTAGAACTTAGAATTTTCAAATTTTGGGGATTTGGACCTCGATTTGAGGTCCGATTTCAAAACAAATTATATATTTGAGTTCGCGGGTGAATGGGTAATCGGGTTTTGGTTCGAACCTCGGATTTTGACCAAGCGGCCCCGGGATCGATTTTTGACTTTTTTTGGGAAAATGATAGAAAACCTATAATTTAGCATTGGGATTGAATTCTTGAGCATTTATTGATGTTGTTAAATTAATTTGGGTTAGATACAAGTAAATTGGAGGCAAATTCTAAAGGAAAAGCGGCGTTTGAGGCTTGAGTTGGCCGTGGAAGTTCGAGGTAAGTGTTTGGTCTAACCTTAGCTTGAGGGAATAGGTGTTGTGCCTTATTTGCTATGTGCTAGTGTAGTGTACGACGTATAGGTATGGTGACGAGTATCTATACGTTGGTGTCAAGCATGCCCGTGGGTCTTAAATTGTGATCGTTGTGTTTCTTAATAAGTACTACGTATGCCTAAATTGTTGATTATCCATGTTGAGTAAGGTTATGATTTTCTTCTTGGTATTTTGTTATTGTTGAGCATTTGCTCTAGTTGAGGTTCAATTATGAAGTTGATTATTGGTACAAGTTTGGTTATAGCCGATTCCCTTGTTGCGACGTACTTGATTCTTATTGTTGATTCTCTTGCCGGGATATTGTTGTTGCTATTGTTTGGGTGAGGAAAGAGTGATAAAGCATGAAAGGTGATGCCGTGCACATTCATACTTATGCATATGGTGAGGAAAGAGTGATAAAGCACGAAGGGTGATACCGTGTACATTTACGTTGATATTGATGCATATGGTGAGGAAGAGTGATAAAGCACGAATGGTGATGCCGTGCACATTTCTAATATCTATATGGTAAGGAAGAGAGATAAAGCACGAAGGGTGATGCCATGCACATTTTCATTACTTGATTGCATTGGTGAGGATTGAGAGTAAAAGCACGAAGGGTGATGCCGTGCACTTATTGCCTCTTTGTTATGATTTCTGGTTGTTTTCGGTTCTAGTACTTTAATTGTCTTATTCCACTATTACTGTCATTCCTTATGTTGGTATTTCCCCCATAGCATGTTACCCCTCCCCTGTTACTTCTGAATTACTTCTGTTACTGTTATTCTGCTAGATACTGTGTAACTGCAGGTTAATTATTTGTTGAGTCTTAGCCTCGTCACTACTTCGCCGAGGTTAGGCTCGACACTTACCAGCACATGGGGTCGGTTGTGCTGATACTACACTCTGCACTCTTTTGTGCAGATTCCAGTACTGGAGCATACAGACCTTAGCTAGGGGTTGCTGCCTTCGGTCCATCGGAGACCTGAGGTAGTCCTGCAGGCGTCCGCAGGCCTTGGCGTCCCCTTCCTATCTAGTTTTCTTTCTGATCTTTTCTATTTCAGAGACAGACATGTATTTATTTTGTTCAGACCCTGTTTGTAGAACTCTTAGATAGTCCGTGAGATTGTGACACCAGTTCTGGGTGGTTTATGTTTATGAATTCGTATTGGTATTAGCTTAATCGTTAAATTTCGTTCTTCCGTATTATTATTTCCGCTGTTTATAATTTGTTAACTTGAAATTGTTGAGGGATTAAAAATGAAAAAGGTAATTTAATCGGAATTATTGGCTTGCCTAGCTTTCACTAGTAGGCGCCATCACGACTCCCGAGGTTGGAAAATCCGGGCCGTGACAAACAATCTAGGTGGTAAGTTCAAAATTCAAAGTTTAAGAAAATATGGTAGGAGTAAAATCTTTTGAATTTTTTTCCATGGGCTAATAAATAGTAATACTTTTTATGCTGATAACCTTATAAATTTCACACAAAGAATATACTGTAGTTTGATATGTATTAACTTAAATTGAATAGTTAATATTTATGCAAATAATTAGTTGGACACATGTGCTCTCAAAATTTCTCTTTTTAAACGTAAACTTCTTTCCATCAAAGGGTCTTTTTCCCTTATAAAGTAGCAGTAGTATGAAATTTCATAATCAATAATTGAAACTAAAATCATAGATAAATGTTGCTTTGGAAAATTAGAACGGCATTAGTCATATTTTTCAAATTTATTGTCGATCTAATAAATGACCTACAGAGTATAATGAGTAATTTGACTATAATATAAAGTATAACTTAAACAAATAAATCTTATAATACATGTTTTAAATGATTTTCTTACCAAAAATTCAAAACGACATTTATTTTAGAGATGAGGTAATATTAAATGTGAACCTAATTGTCGTTGTGTTAGATAACTTAACATTGCAACAGAAGAAGATTGTCAATGCTTTTAAGTTAAATGAAAATTCTATAACTCCTGCTAATTCGCACAATATGATCATAAAACAAACTCCTTTTAAACTTTAATTTTCAAGTAGTAGTTGGGACCAATAAAATTATAATTTTTTAATGACTTAGGTTGTTTAAAAAAAATATGGTATCCTTTGGGAGACAAACTCGATCTAACTCTATCATACATATTTTTATGGATTTAATTTTGGAATTTTTACCTCCAATAACAAAGGTTAACACCTTATTTATTTTAAATAAATATCATTTAAAAAAATTATATTCTATAGATACCTTTTAAGGTTTATAGCAAAATATTTAATTTTGGTTACCTCCTAGCCCTAAGCCACTAAATACGCTAATCAGTTACACTATTTTCTTTCTCTCTCTACTTTGATACATCCCATTCTCTTCCCCCATCCCATTAAAATTTTCGATCTCCTCCTCCTTCCACCGAATTTGTGCAAAGTATGGAAGATTCAAAAGGTAACCAAACACTTTATTGGTGATATTATGTAGGCGTTGTTTTGATCCTTGTAATTCAGACTCTGCCATTCTCTTTCCATAATCCGTGGGTAAATATTGTGAGCAGTGATTCAACCAATTAGAGGAGCAGAGCAGATTCACTCTCTGCTTCAGCCGATTTGTGCTTTGTCTTCTTCTATTTGGGAATTTAGAGTTCTTTTCGACAGAATCAAACCAACTTCATCAATCCAGAGCAATTCCATGTCACCTTTCTTTTTCTTTTTCTTTTTTTTTTTGCTTTGTCTTCTTCTATTTAGGAATTTAGAGTTCTTTTCGACTGAATCAAATCAACTTCATCAATCCAGAGCAATTCCACGTGACATCCACGCCACAACTTTATCTTTCGCGATGAAGAAGAATATTTCTTTTAATATATTTCAATGTAATTTCAACGTATTACGCTGTATTTTCATGTATTTCATTATATTTATTGTCTTTTTTTCCCATTGTAATTCAATGTATCTCGCTGTATTTCATGTATTTTATTGTATTCTCTGTCTTTTTTTTCGTTGTATTTCAATGTATCCCGCTGTATTCTATGTATTTCATCGTATTCACTGTCTCGTTATTGCAATGAATGTATTCATAAGTTTTTTTTTTAATTAATATAATTAATATATTCAGATGTATTGTATAATTTCTCTGAAGATTGCTATATTTTGGGATATTTTTCAGTTGAGAATCTTTTTATAACTAAAAATACAAAATTTGTGTGTTATAATTGAGTTTGTTGAGTTATATTAGGAGTCTATTATGTTAATTGATTCACTTTCCGTTTTAAAAACAATGTAATCTCCTATTTCACGCCGTGAATACAGTCGAATATAATAATATGTCCAGCTGTAATCCATGTTTCACTCCATGAATACAGTCGAATACAACAACTGATTAGCTGGACTTCCCTGATTCACGCCTATTTTTACTACTGTATTCATGAATACAATAGCTTAAATACATCAAATACAACTTATAACCACATAAAAGGTATCTATAATCCGTAATATAGCAAATGGTATCTATAGATGACTAATTACTACTAAAAGATAGTGCTTTATGAAAATTTCTCTTCAATTTTCAGGTGATAGTGTTATTGCATGGGCTATCCGTTACTAGTATCTTCCTAAAGGTGATAACGGATCGAGCAGGTTCGAATCGGTCCAGAAAAAGAAAGCCTAGCCAGTCCACTAACATGTTGTCCCAGCCTATTTGACGGTTTTATATCCCTTGGTTATAAATTAAGATCAAATAAAATGAATTATCATATATACTTTAAAAATATCAAAATCGACCTTTTATTATGATAGATTATTATACGTTTTTAAAAGAGATTATTCAAAAGACCAGATAATCATATAGAAATTAATAAATTTCATCTAACATTATTCATCTTTTGCATCAGATAACAAATCAATACTTTTATGTGGTTTTCAAAATTATGAAATACTTTCACCTCTAAACTACATTTAACATTGAAAATATAACTTTTTTATTTTAAAGTTAATTACCAATAAAATACTTTTTAAGAAATAATTAGATCTTTGAATACGTGAAAATGGCATGAAAATAGAAAAAATTGAAATGCATATAATTGACTAGTCCAAATAGATCTTCAATACTAGCGATACAAGTAACAAAATAGATCAAGACATACTTAGAATTTGATACTTTTAAAAAAATTCATGTACAAGATAGGGTTTTGAAAATCTAAACCAAAAAGATTAGACAAGTAGTTAACAACTTATGTAGCATTTGAATTACTGTGGCTGGGATGATTGTTTACCTCAAAAATACGAGTAACAATTAAACTTGATTTGTGGTTTTAAAGATACGTGATTTAGTTCAATACCAATTAATAATCAAGAAATATGAAGCATAAATGAAAGAAATGAGTGAATCAAACCAGTGTTACTTAAGTTGTATCGAGCTCGAGCCCAGTGACCTCGAGGTGGGTTAAGAGCAACAAGATGAAAACAATAAAGCTAAAGGACAACTCTGATGAACAATGAGCGAAAAAGTAAGATAGTATATTCTTTGCCAATGATTAGATGATCTTTACAAATGATTGGGGTCCCCTTTATATAAGGGAAGAAGAGCCCTAAGTAAGGTACATTTCCATTTACAGTAAAGAATCTTATTGGAACAGCTGTATAACCGCCTAGTACGGATTTGTACTGATTCGTACAAATCTATTCCAGAATTTACGCCATGATCTTGGGGACGTGGCGAGAATCTTGTTCTTCTGTAACAAACTCATAACAGCTCTATCTCGGACTCTGCCATACTTGGCTCCAATACCCTCGGATACTTAGGTCTTCGAGCCTCTCATTCTGCCTTCGAGCCCTGGCTTGGTCTTTATCGAACTTCTGCCCTCGATGCGACGTCTTCGAGCCAACTAAATCGGGGGCACCTGATTTCACCGCATACAGATAGTCTCCGCATTTCTTAGAGTAAAATGATAAAAAACGTTTTGAACCTCAATCTTTCTGATTCTCTTATGATGACGTCATTCCCGTGACGTAGGCGTTCGAAGTGACCGAAACATCTCGTCGGTTCACTTCCCCAAAATAGTAAATGCACGCCAGTAATAGTCGGACACTAGGGCTGCCGAACTGTCGTTTCTCATCTATAAATATGGGGTTCTTCTTTTGAACTAAAAACTTTACCTCTTCATTGTATCTACTCTGCTTACCTTTCCACTTCATATCTTTCTCTTCTCACTACTTCTTACTCTGATCACCGAAAAATGCCAAGCTCCCGTAAAACACCATGCTCTGCTACCTTCTGTATTTCTTAATTTAGATCTATGGCTAAAACTTCCAAAACAGTCCCCCAAAAGGAGAAAGCATCGTCCTCCTCTACTTCCCGACCGGCCAAGCCGGTGGTGTCGCCGGCTCTTCATGAAATCACCCTCGCCCATTGCGTGATAAAGAAGGACTTCAATGTTGAAAATCCCCCTGATGTCCCAGGCCGATGTGGACATGCATCTCGATACATTAGTTCGATATCGAAGAAGCACCTCAAGGCCATGAAGAAGGACTGCGGCTGGGGGGACGAGGTCGTGGTATAGATCCCCGACCCCGAAGAAAGTATCACTACCCATGTTGAGGGGTTCTTAAGTGTTTACACTTACCCCTTCACACTGGGTCCCCTCGATCCGGTAGTGATCGATTTTTGCAAAAGGTACGAGGTTACCCTCGGCTAGATCCATCCCTCCTTTTGGCGCATCGTGATCATGTTGCGCTATTTTTCTGGCAAGGTCGAGGGTTTGGAGCTTACCCTCAACCACCTCATTCGACTGTATCAGCCTCAGCTGTTCCGAGGGCTCATCAAGCTTCAACACCGAGCAAAAAAGGCCTTCTTCGCTAGTAATGACGAAGACAAAGATCGAGGCTGGATGAGCTGGTTTATCAGAGTGAGGACCTCAGATGCCATCCCTAGGGAGAAGATGCCATTCCCGGAGATATGGAACTTTAATCGTAAGTGAAGTCCCTTTCTGAATACCTATTCATATTCTGCTTCCGTGTTTCATAATGCCTTCACCTCTTCTGCAGCTGTTGCTTGGACGCCCCATGCAGTCCCCGACCTCGAGGACTGGGTTCGAAAGTTAGTTGCAACCTCCTCGTACGATGAGCACAGATGGCGCGAATTATCGAGGGGCAAATGGGAGGCCAAACATCATGGTAAGTTCTTCTCTCAGGTTTTTGATATTTTTCTCTTATTAGTGATGCCACCTCACTCATGCTAATCTTTCTCTTATTAGTGATGCCACCTTACTCAGGGAAGAGACCGAGTCCCCGATTCCGAAATCGGGGAAAGACAACAAAAGAAAGAGGGATTCGAAGCCTGAAGATCCCCAAGACAAGAAAGTCCCTGCTCAAAGGCTACGGAAGAGATTTGTTCATGTGGACGCAGATTCGACCCATAATTCCCCGGATGACGAGGAAAATGATGGTGAAGAGTCGGCGTTGGTGCCTCGAACCAGGAAACCGATCGAGACCGCCAAGCCCTCCGAACTAGAGACCTCATCTCGTGGCGAGGGAACTCCAAAGAAGGACTCGGGCAAGGCCCCCGTGTCCCCGGAGATTGAGATCATTCCTCCGCCTTTAACAAGTATACCGCAAGGGGCGAGTGCTGAAACCCTCGAAGCTAATCAAAATGCCCCGAGTGAGGAGCTCGGGGCCGTGACAATAGGTCATTCCCTTTCTCTACCATCTTATTTCGAGGAGGCAATTAAAGATGCTAACGCTATGCGTACGCCCGACCGAGCAAGGTCCTCGAAGAAGATCCCTTTCAGGATTGTTTTACTGGGGTCGATGACGCCGCCGACCTTAATGATGCATCTACCCTCTTTAAAGAGGCTCACCGTCTCTTCTCCCGGGTAAGCACTAATCTTTGTTGTTGCAAAAAATCTTTGTTTTCTTCTCTTTCTGTGTTAACTGACATCTCTTTGTTTTTCGCGTAGGCCATTACCAAGTTCAAGGCCGAGCTAAGCCAATGTGAGGCCGAGCTCAAGAAAGCTTTGAGTGAAGAGAAGGCCTTGAACCTCCTCTGTAGCCAAAAAGAGGAGGAGCTCAAGGATCTTCGGGCTGATTTGGCCAAAGCTCGAGAAAATGAGGCTGAGCTAGACAAGCAGATAACTGTGATTTTAACGGAGTATGGTCTTCTTGGCCTTACTTCGGAGGCTAACACTTCGATGTCTCGGTTGCAGCAAAAGTTGGAGATGATTGGGCAGCTCCAGGGCGAGGTCGATCAAGTTAAGAATGACTGGCACCGATGGAAAGAGAACATGGACCGGCTTGCTGCCGATAAAGAAGCTGTTACAGCCCAACTGGCCTCGGTGAAACTCAACTCCGAGGCATTAAAGTGAAGAGTCTGGCTCAGGCCAAGAAAATTGAGGAGTTAGAGGCAGAGCTTGCCAAAGCCGGGGCCGAAGCTGCACAGGCCAAGGCTGAAGAGAAGACGAAGGCTACGACTGATAAGACCATCGGCGTATACTTAAGGGATGCCGAAGCTGTTCAGGCGGATCTAAGGGAGGCCTCCGACTAGGAAAAACGTAGTAATGATTTGGCCAAGTGCCAAGCCCGTAGGGAGACTCTCGAATAAATCCACGCCCGAGGATTTGACCTCACTGAAGAAATAGCCCAAGCGAAGGTGCTGGAAACCGATGCCAAGTTTCTTGTTTCTTCTGATGATGAAGATGTTATGAGTGGTTCCGAGGGCGATGAATGTGAAGATGGAGTCCCCGAGGGGAGGAGGTTCCCGAAGATAGAGCTCCCGAGGATGCAATTCCTGAGGATGTTGCTTCCGGGGATGTTGCTACTGGGGAAGTAGCCCAAAATAGATTAGACTTTTTTGTTTCTTTGTTATTGTGTAAATGTCCCTCGTGGGTGTTGTAAATATATTTTGTAAACATCCCTTATAAATATAAAGAACCTTTTTGCTTTATCTTCGATTTGCGTTGAATTCCGTTTTGTCTTCACTTGTGAAAATTTTGGCTGTACAACTCTAATGATCAGTCTGAATGTTGGCTTGGACTTAGAATATAATAAACCCTTAGGTTTTTTATTGATTAGTGTAATACTTCTTAAGGTTTTTGTTAATCCTCGAGCTAAGCTTAAATTGATTTGATGCGAGCTCGGGATGTCGGGACTCTTGAGTCCGAGTCGAGTGAGAGCAAGGTCTCCAACCCTATATATTTTGGCCCCTAGGCTCTTTTATATCGGCCCTTAGGCTCTTTTAGGTCGGCCTTAGGATCTTTTAGGTCGGCCCTTAGGATCTTTTAATTGGGTCAATTCGGCCTCTAAGACGACTATAATATTTTCCTCTTTTCGGCTAAAAGACTTAGTAAAAATTTATTTATGCCTTAACATGTGTTTTTTTATCCGTTGGGCTTTTCGAAGGTTCGATCGATTGGAACCTTATTCGTAATTGGTTTGTGTAACAATAATCGAATACCTCTTGAGTTTTTTCCGAAGGCTAATGTTATCGAAGCCTTTAAATTATTCGAGGGTTGATTTTATCGAAGCCCTTTATCATTTGCTTTTGCCGAGGGTAGCCTGGTTTAATCGGTTTTTTCAAAGTATTGGAAGGCCTTTTAATTTATGGCGGAAGTCGAACGTCTCCGAGCCGCATTATTTCGGCCGTAGCCTTTTTATATGATCGTAGTCTTTAATATGACCATACCCTTCGGGTATGTCTCTTGGACTTGTTTCTCGATAACCTTTCAAACTTGTTCGAAAGATTAGTCCCCGAATATGGTGGCCTTGGCCTTTATATCAAGGGGATGCCTCTTTGAGGTCTTATGAGTTCGAGTTTTTGATGACTCGGACGTGTTGACTGTCGATGACAGTCCCCGAGTATTCAGGGTGTATTTGCGCTCTGGCCCTTGGGCTGTTTCTCATAGAATTATAAGTGTAGAGCTCATATGGTAATAGGCTTCTTTCAGACACAAAGTATTTTGATATAGAAAGAATGATTCTTTGAATAATTGATACATGCGTACATGTTTTGCCGTCAGGGCTCGATTATTCTATATGGACACGGTTCATCTGACCGTTTGGCCCATTACAAAGTTTTCCTATCGAGGCCCTCTTTGGCGTGAAGTATTTTCCTCAAAAATATGACCTCCGAGGGTGGTGCCACCCAGTATTCGAGGTTGATTGAAAAGAAGTCTTGGATACTGTTGAGTTTCCCTTAGGTAGCATATAGTTGTTGCCTCGTTAAAAACCTCGCCGGTAGAATCCATTTGGGACAAAATCCGATCTAAGGGAAAATGAGTGCAACGCATGCTTTTAAACCTAAGGCCTTCGTGTAAAAAGGTGCCTGCGATAACTTCGATTGGAAACCTGCAATGGGTTACTTTCAAATTCATATGGACAAAAAAGAGAATGTCATACCTTAGCAATAGTACCGTTTGAGTAATGATACGTTCCAATTGTTTGGCAGTTGTGCACCTTCCATTGTGCTAAGTTTGTAGGATCCTTTACCGATAAGTCCAAGGACTCGGTACGATCCTTCCCAATTCGGGCCCAGTTTCCCTTCATTCGGGTCTCGAGTGTTGAGGCTGACTTTTCGTAGAACTAAGTCCCTTATTCCGAAGTGTCAAAGGTTGGTCCTTCTATCGTAATATCTCTCGATTCTTTGCTTCTGCGCGGCCAACCGAACAAGTGCTGCCTCTCGTTTTTCATCTAACGGCTCGAGGCTAGTATTCATAGCCTCGTGATTTGACTAATCCGATGCATGTCGAAACCTGGCACTGGGTTCTCCGACCTCGACAGGAATAAGGGCCTCGGAGCCATATACTAAAGAGAACGGAGTGGCCCCCGTGCTAGACTTCGATGTTGTTCGATATGCCCAAAGGACCTCGGGTAGAACTTCTCTCCACTTTCCCTTTGCATCGTTCAACCTCTTCTTTAAGTTTCGAATGATGGTTTTGTTTGTTGACTCGGCCCACCCGTTCCCAGTCGGATAATATGGCATCGATAGAATCCTCTTTATTTTGTGCGCTTCGAGGAACTCCGTTACTTTGCTGCCGATGAATTGCTTTCCATTATCACATACAATCTCGACAGGTATCCCAAACTGGCATATGATGTGGTCCCAGATGAAGTCAATAACTTCTTTTTCTCTGACCTTCTCGAAGGCCTGTGCTTCCACCCATTTGGAAAAATAATCAGTCATTAACAAAATAAATTTAGCTTTACCTGGGGCCGTTGGTAGGGGGCCGACTATGTCCATTACCCATTTCATGAAAGGCCACGGGGATAAGACCGAGTGGAGTTGTTCTCTGGGCTGATGGATCATCGGTGCAAACTGTTGGCGCTTATCATACTTTTTGACGAATTCCTTTAGTATCTTTTTCCATATTGTCCCAGTAATACCCTTCTCTAATAGTTTTGCGAATCAAAGACTCGGCGCCGGAGTGATTTACACAAGTACCCTCGTGGATTTCTCGAAGAACATAATCGGTGTCCCCCGTCCCTAGACATACCGCCAACGGCCCATCGAAGTTCTTCTGTATAATGTTCAATCCTCATCTAGTGCGAACCTAGCAGCCTTGGTTCGTAGAGCCCTCGATTCTTTGTGATCCGATGGGAGCTTTCCATTTTTCAGATGATCGATATACTTATTTCTCCAATCCCAAGTCAAGCTTGTAGAATTTATTTCGGCATGGCCTTCCTCGACCACGGATCTTGATAACTGGACGACAGTCCCCAGAACAATGTCGTCTTCTTTGACCGACGATCCTAGATTTGCGAGCGCATCGGCCTTGCTATTTTGCTCTCGAGGCACGTGATCCAGGGTCCATTCCTTGAACGATGCAATGTCACTTGTAGTTTGTCTAAGTACCTTTGCATTCTATCCTCTCGAACCTCGAAACTCTTGTTTACTTGGTTCACCACCAATAGAGAGTCGCATTTGGCCTCGATGACCTCTGCCCCCAAGCTCTTAGCAGCTCGAGACCTGCAATCATGGCCTCGTACTCGGCCTCATTGTTAGTTAATCTTGAAGTTTTCATAGATTGTCTAATAGTGCTACCTGTTGGTGGCTTCAAAACAATGTCGAGCCCGAACCCTTTCACATTCGAGGCACTGTCCGTGAAAAGGTTCCATACCCATGATGATATACCCGATCCCAGCAGACTTTTTCTACTTCGGGTACGAGGGTCAGCGTAAATTCGGCCACGAAGTCAGCCAAGATTTGGGACTTGATAGCCATTCAGGGTTGATATTCTATATCGTACCCACCAAGTTCGATTGCCCACTTGGCCAATCGACTCGACAATTCGGGCTTATGCAAGACATTTCGGAGAGGATAAGTGGTCAGTACACATATGGGATGACATTGAAAATATGGCTTCAACTTTCTAGATGCGCTTTTTAATGCAAGTGCTAATTTTTCTATGTGAGGGTATCTGGTTTCGGCATCTCCTAGAATTCGACTTACACAATAAACAGGGAACTGCGTACCTTGCTCTTCTCGAACTAGTACTCCACTTACCGCTGTCTCGGACATTGCCAAATATAAGTAAAGCTTTTCGGGGTGTGGAGCAAAGGCGGGCTCGACAAGTATCGCTTCAATTCTTGTAAGGCTTGCTGGCATTCCGGGGTCCATGCGAAGTCCTTTTTCTTTTTGAGCAAGGAAAAGAACCTATGACTTCGATCTGATGACCTCGAAATAAATCGACCCAAGGCGGCTATTCGCCCTATTAACCTTTGCATGGACTTCACGCTATCCACGATCGTGATATCCTCGATGGCCTTGATCTTGTCGGGGTTGATTTCAATACCCCGATTCGATACCATGAAGCCGAGGAACTTACCCGAGCTGACCTCGCAGGCACATTTTTCCGGATTGAGCTTCATGTTGTACTTCCTCAAGATTTTGAATGTTTCCTACAAATGAGTTAAATGGTTCTCTGTGCGCAGGGACTTAACTAACATATCGTCAATGTATTCCATCGTTGTACCTATCTTTTCCTCGAACATCTTGTTAACTAGGCGTTGATATGTGGATCCAACATTTTTTATCCCGAAGGGCATTACGTTGTAGCAATAAGTTCCAAACTTAGTGATAAACGAAGTCTTTTCCTGATCCTCCGGGTTCATCTGAATTTGATTATACCCAGAGAAGGCATCGAGAAAAGTTAGAATCTCGTGGCCAGCCGTGGCGTCGATCATACGATCGATGTTAGGCAGTGGAAAAGAATCTTTAGGGCATGCTTTGTTTAAATCCTTGTAATCTACGCACATTCTAAGCTTGTTTCCTTTTTTAGGAACTACAACTACGTTGGCTAACCATCGGGGTATTTTACCTCCCGAATAGACCCTATTTTAAGAAGTTTGGTTACCTCGTCCTTTTTGAATGCATGCTTCACCTAGGACTGGGGCCTTCTCTTTTGCTTCACCGGTTTGAACCTAGGGTCGATGCTTAGCTGGTGTGTTGTTATTTCAGGTGGGATCCCTGTCATATCTAGACGGGACCAGCAAAACAATCCATATTATCGATAAGAAATTAAATGAATTTTTTCCTGAGTTCGAGAGTTAACCCCGTTCCCATGTATACCTTTCTCTCGGGCATGTGCTCGATCAGTATGACCTGCTCCAGTTCCTCGACCGTTAATTTGGTTGCGTCCGACTCTTCGGGAACAACAAAGGTTCGAGGAGTAAGGAAATCCTCTTCTTCTTCCTCGACTACATGTTCCTCTGGCTCGATCGGGACTGGGATCGATGATTGCTATTTGGTCGCTGGCTTATCTTTGGTCCCCGATTTTTTTGAGGTCGAAGATATTAGTGCTGGAGTCACTTCCTCGACTGCAAACATCTCTTTTGTGGCATGTTGTTCTCTATAGACCGTTCTCATATCATCCTCTGTTGGGAATTTCATCATCTGGTGAAGGGTCTAAGGTACTGCCCTCATGTTGTGGATCCATGGCCTCCCAAGAAGTGCAGTATACCTCATGTCGCCTTCGATGACATGGAATTTCATATCTTGAATGGTTCCGGCCACATTTACTGGTAGGACGATCTCCCCCTTTTATGTTTCGCTTTCCATGTTGAAACCATTTAGGACTCGGGACGCTGGTACAATTTGATCTTGCAGGCCGAGCTGCTCTACGACCCTCGATCTGATTATGTTTGCTGAGCTACCTGGATCCACTAGAACACGTTTAACTTGAATTTTATTTAAAAGAATAGAGATTACAAGGGCGTCATTGTGCGGCTGAGATATGCCTTCTGCTTCCTCATCATAGAATGAAAGGGCGTCCTCGGGCACATAGCTCCGAGTCCATTTTTCTCTAGTGATCGACACCTTGGTGCATTTGAATACAGGTCTTTGTGGGACATCGACACCACCTACGATCATGTGGATTGCATGTTGTGGTTCTTCCTGCTCATTTTTTCTTGCGTCTCTCTCCCTGAAGTGGTTCTTAGCTCGATCGCTGAGAAATTCTCGAAGGTGACCCTCGTTGAACAACCGAGCTACCTCCTCTCTTAGCTGCCTGTAGTCTTTGATTCTATGGCCATGTGTGTCATGATACTTACACATTAAGTTTGGATTCCTTTGAGAGGGATCGGTTTGTATGGGCTTGGGCCACCTGGTATCTTTGATCCTTCCAATAGCTGACATAATCCCTGATGCATCTACACTAAAATTATACTCTGACAACCGAGGTGCCACCGCGGAGTCGGTATATCTATCGAACCCATTCTTACTCATGAGTCCCCGAGAGCTTTGACCTCGATCGTTTCTCCGATCATTCCAAGGAGCGTTATGACCCGAACCGTTGTTTCTCCGCTCGACATATGGCTGATACCGTTCTTTGTTGGATCTTGATTCCCTGTCTGTATCCCTCGGGGGCTTAGCTGCCAACTTGTTAGGATGAACTGAGCCCCAGGGGGCTCCCAACTGGTGTCCTCGACCCTAATCTTCGATTGGTAACGTTATGTACGTCCGACCACGTCACAGCTGGGTACTCGATCAGATTCTGCTTTAATTGTCAAGACGCAATCGAACTCCTTTCATTCAAACCCTGCATAAAAGCTTGTACTGCCCTAGTCGTCCAAGACCGGTGGTAGTTCCATTCGCTCCATCTGAAACTTGGATACGAACTCCCTTAACATCTCGTCGTTCCTCTGTTTTATCTTAAAGACGTCCGATTTCCTCGGTGCCATCTTTATGGCCCCGGCGTGTGCTTTCACGAAGGCGTCTGCTAACATAGAAAACGAATCGATAGAGTTCAGAGGCAAGTTGTGATACCAAATCATGGCTCCTTTCGACAATGTTTTCCCAAACTTCTTCAACAATACTGATTCGATCTCATCGTCATTCAAGTCATTTACTTTGATCCCACAAGTGTATGAAGTAATATGCTCGTTAGGGTCGGTTGTCACGTTATATTTTGGTATATCAGGCATACGGAAGTTCTTGGGGATGGGCATCGGAGCCACACTCGGAGGGAACGACTTTTGTATGAACTTTTTGGCATCCAAACCTTTCAAGACCGGGGGTGCCCCCGGTATTTGGTGAACATGGGAGTTTTAAGTCTTTACCTTTTTGTCATTATCCTCAATCTTCTTTTCCCCGGACCCGATCCTCTTGGTGAGTTCCTCGAGTATCCTCATAATGGTGGGGTCAGTCCCCGAACCATCTCTGTTTGATCTCTCCGGCGAGGGCTCAGCACGTCAAGTGTTTTCCGGTTCAGCTATACTCGGAGTTTTATTCTAACTCTGAAGTTGAGCAATGGCAATCTGTTGAGCTTGTAGCATCTCGAATATCACTTGGAGACTGATTCCTCCATCTCCTACACCCTGTGTCTCTGGCCACCAGCTGACTTCCCTACGTACGCTCATTCCAGGGTCTGCGCCTAGATCTGCATTCAAAGCAATGTGCGAACTAACATCCACCAGTTCCACATCAGCACTTCCCCAGGGTTTATTGGTGGTACATCGACCCCTGGGGCAACTATGTTGTCATTTTCTCCGTGGAACCCAAGACCTTCGCTGTCATGAACAAGTGCATTTTGTGAGCTAGACATGTTACAGCCTGAAAATAAAAAAATTCTTGACAAGAAAAAAGTGTAAAAATAACGTGTGTCCGAGGTAAAAATAACTTCTGCCCTCGATGCGACGTCTTCGAGCCTACTAAATCGGGGGCACCTGATTTCACCGCATGCAATGATGTTGTTACAGGAATCAAAAGGATAGTTTAGTGCAGCTTCAGCACGACATCACATTTTTTTTTGGGGCAATACGTAACAAGCTGCTAATTGTTTTTAATAAAATCAAATATCAGTTGATCGTACATTGACATATTCAATATCCATGTTATTTCCTTTGCAATCGGCTGTTGAGATATTAGTGATGATTTCTCCATGTTGACTTGTTAGCACAAGCAAAAATTAAAAATGATGCGAATATTAAAGTATCTGTTATAAAACAATAAATGAAGAAAAAGAGTATTGGAGAAAAAAGTAGAGAAAGAGAATTCTTATTGATATTGGATGAATTACAATGGAATAGAACCCTCTATTTATAGGGAGAGGTTGACTTAGCCACCAAGTAATAAACCCTAAGATCTCTCTAAATATGGACATTCACCATAAATAGAATTCTATTTATAACACTCCCCCTGAATGCCTATTCAACAGATAATGTGCCTCGTTAAAACCTTAACTAAAAGAAAACCCAATGGGAAAAAAAATTCTAGAGAAGGAAAAAGAGTACACATATCTAACAATACGCCTTTTGGTTGCCTCGTTAAAAACCTTACAAGGAAAACCCAGTGGGACAAAACCTTGTAAGGGAAAAAGAGTGCAACGCGCATTAACTCCCCCTGATGAGAACATCAATTCACATCCTTGAGCCTTCGCATCCCAATCTTGTGCACTAGCTTCTTGAAGGTTGACGTTGGCAAAGATTTGGTGAATAAATCCGTCATATTAACTCCAATGAATATGTTGCACCTTGAAAATCCTCGCTATCCCATTATCATGCTTATAGTTATAGCAAGATACATATGTGCACAAATTGCACTGAGGATGTAGTACTTCAAGATCAAGAATTGTATATGCTTCAAGCAATTTAAATCATTTTGGGGATTGTCATATAAGTATAGTCAAATAAGCCATTTAAATAGACTTTAGATGCATATCAACTTTTCATGTCATGCTAGACATATAAGATAAATAAAAGTGATTGCACACACTATTGACTTTATACTTTCAAGTGTTTGAACTGCAGGTCCAAAACAACATGTCTTTCATATGAAACCAATTCTACTTGAATTGTTTCTATAGACATAAGATCCTCATATTAGCGCTATCATAGATGTCGTCGACAAACATTTTATATCAGTTTCAATATTTTTTCATAAAGACATAACATAGAGATCTCTTCATTTATATTTTCAGGTACCTGAATCTCTCTTGAGATTTTATGAAGTGTTATGTCATGTGATCTTCTAGATCACTTGCCTCCTTTATTATGATCATTTTGATCATTTGCTCATCTTCTTTATCAAGAAGTTTATTTGAAACCGATTTGTCTATACGCTTTAAGCGTACCATAGACTTTGTCCTTCTAGGACCTATTCTAATAGGAGCATTTGCAATGAGAATATAGTTACTTTCTTTGGGTCAGCAAATGCGTCTTGCATGCTTTGCAATATATTGCAGATGAATTATCCTTTTATGAACTTCAAGTTCATATTATTTTATTCGAGGATCTAGATGTATAAATGATAATTCATTCCATGTAACTTTTTCTCAACTGTTTATCATGTCTCCCTCTCATGTTAGAAAATTGTTTCCTCAACTTTGATAATCCACCTTTGTGCGTTATGGTGTTAATCAAAATATACATCGCACATCAATAATAATGAGATGGAATTATTTGGTTTCTGACCCTGAAACCACTTGTGAGGGGAGAATGTAATATACTTCCGTATATAATATATATCAAACTGATATAGATAACTTTGTTCTCATAAGCAATAGTTTAGCTATTAAATGGAGGCACTCAATAATTCATTTTGCTAAACCAACTGTGATGTAAACCAACTTATCAAGATGAACTATCTTGAATAAAAAAGCTGGAAATTATGCTCTAAATCAAATTATTGAGCAAGTTACCTCGCAACACCATGTTGCGGGTTAATAATAATCGCACATGTAACCATCTCATAGATGCATCTTATGTGGTATACATGGCAGGTGAATGGGCCCGTATTCACCTTTGATATTTCCAGTATTTATGGGATTCAATCCCAATTTTAGTTGGTCCATTAAATAATGAGAGCAAGCAACATAAGAGAATTCGTAAAGAACATTCTAGTTCTTTAACATTTACCCATGTGAATTCTCTATCATATTTGCACATCATACTTAAATTGATATGGCTAAACCAATTATGCCAACTGAATAAATTATCAATATTGATAAACTTCAGATTTACGTCATGACGTGTGCAATTATCAATAAACTCCAAGTTTATTATGATATGGGTTTTTATATCAATAAATATTCACTTTATTGTGGTATTCTTTTATTTGTGTAGTACAAACTGGAGAATAAAACGGGTAGCTTTTCACATACATATTACCCAGCTACAAGTTGTAGTAATAGAAGATATTAAATCTTTCCTTGATTTATAGTCTCAATATAATCAACCGCTTTCGCGTATACTTTGGAAACTAAATAAGTTTCTTTGAGACTTACTACAACACAATACCTTATTGGTAATTAATTGTGTTTCTCCAAAATAGTAATAATTGGCTCTTCTTGAGCTCTCAATTAATTTTGTACTACCACATATTCATCAACATCAATATGGTGGATATCTCTTTTAAAGAGAAAGTTATACCATTATGGTTATGGTCAAAATTATATGCAAGATCTGTTTCTTGCATTACCGTTGTCTTTTAACAATCACAATGCCAAAATATTTTGGCGTACAATAGGTACGTGACCAATGACCATTCATGCCATAATAATGACATTATTTTCTTATATCATCTCAAACCTCCTTTTAGAGGTGAGTGTGGTATATTCACTACCACTAGCACGTTCATATTCTTTGAAGAATGAATATGTATTCATAAATCAGATGTTGTCATATTCACATCATGAATGGACCATAATCATCTATATGTGCTTTACAAAATCTCATGTCAAATCGATGACAAATATTTTTCACAGAGTGAAAGATTATTTTGAGAATCCTTATTGTTCTCATTACCACAAATGATGACGATTATAATTTCGTCTATTGCCACGTCCATATCCATTGATACATTCATAGTAATAATTTTGTTTTCTTTCAGACTTATCACATACTGCTATCACATTCTCTTAAGGGAATGAGAATGGAGCAAATTCAATGGGACGGGTTTTCAATTCTTTGCCCCCAATCATACATAAATTTGATCATGGCGAGGCATAGAAATTTTACCACTTCAGGTGGTTATAATTTCTTGCAAACTCCATTAGAGTTATAATCAAACTTTGTTGTCTTTGCTTGTATTTAAAATTAAAGTATAGAATAAAAGAGAAAAATACGGTAAAATACTTACCTTAAATCCAGAATTTAATCATGAAGGAAGTTCATGGAATAATTGACAATCATTATGCTCAATCCCAAAGCTTCTATTCAATTGGCTAGAGTCTCGTGCTAATAACGTGTTATAAAACAATAAATGAAGAAAAAGAGTATTGGAAAGAAAAGTAGAGAGAGAGAATTCTTATTGATATTGGATGAATTACAATGGAATAGAACCCTCTATTTATAGGGAGAGGTTGACTTAGCCACCAAGTAATAAACCCTAGGATCTCTCTAAATATGGACATTCACCATAAATAGAATTCTATTTATAACAGTATCCCCAAACATCAATATTTACTTGGACGGTATAAAAATCACTTCAAATACTGATAATAACTTTAAAAAAAACCTCAAAAGCAAGTATGAAAAAGCTTGACCCGAAGTTGAAGCTAGCTCGCTCGGTGAATTCCCCTTTACAATTGAGGTGGAGGACCGGGCGGAGTTATACCGTCAATCAAACATAGTATAAGCTTGGTCTCAGACTTAATTCTGGATATCCCATCTTATCACACCTTATCTAATCAAACTTGATACTATTATTTTGTCCCACCTCCCAAATGGGATAAATTAGGAATTATATTTCCAGGACTATAATCCCAGGATAATTTAGTCTGCGTACCAAACGACCCCTTAGGGATTGTTTGGTTGGGGAATAAGTTATTTCGGGATTATAATTACGAGATTATAGTACAAAAATTAAATAATAATAATAATAATAATATTTAGTGGATATATTTTTATTGGCAGATGTTTGATTTATTGGACTACAAATGGGCCGGATACACCGGATAAACTATAAACATAGGTTTGTATATACTAGATAAGTTGGGATAAGTTTTTATTTTTTAAATATTAATTAATCTTGGCATTTTTAAAAGACTACAGGGGAAGAGCCTTGAAGAAGGGCATCTTTATCATTTTAGTGTTTATCCCGAAATTAACTAATTACAAGATTATTATCTACACCCTCAATATGGGCTAGAATAACACCTCAATTGTGGGATCAACTAACCCCGAATTAAGAAATTCAATCAAACGCAAAATAAAATAGTCCTCCACCTACTTTCGTATTATTATCCATTATCGCACCAACCAAACGACCCCTTAGACTTGATAACCTGCTTTCTGCTGTGAGAAAATAACACCTGGATATCTAGTCTTTTTTTTTCTTTTTTTCCTTTCTTTCATCCCTGGATATCTTGTCTAGACAAAAGACAAAGAGTGCATATTTTGCATAGAAGCTAGCATACCGTGTTAGAAAGCACAACCATTTTATTTTATTTTCCCTATATCTTGTCTTCACTCGTTCTCCAAGTATCCTAACAAGCAATGGACTAGTTCGTATGTGTTCTTCTTGTGCCAGCCGCCAGGCCATTTGAACATTATAATTCATGTCCAAGCAAATGGATGACTGAATATACTTCTCAGGCAGCACCTGTGAATTAGGAAATCGCGTATAACATTAGGAAATTGTTAACAGGAAAGGACAGCTAAACATAGTATAGCACCAGATAAACAGCAGTAGATTGCGAATCAATCGTGTGAGTAAATTCACCTATAAGAACAGAAATTTAACTGGCTGATACGCACTACAGAAGATAATTGATCTAAACTTAAGTGAACACAAGGCCTCAATTTCATCTACTACTGAATTTGATTAAGGAATCTTTGCTAACTAGGTGCTATACCGAAAGACCTTTATGCTTGCACAATCAATATGTAAGAGCATCTTATTCTTTCTGCTTTCACATTCGGTGCCAGGCAGCTTCGGATAATAAGATGAAAGACTGAATGCAACTTCTCCAGCCCTCCACCCTCCACGGACTATGGAACAACACATGGAGAAGAAAAGAGAGACCGAAAGCATACTTCTCTTGAAAAAGAGGAAATGATTCAAAAACTCTGCATCTTGCTAAGAACGTCTTTTCTCAAACTTCAAACACCTCGGACTGGGCAGTCTCTATAATGACTCAACGACCATCCGTCACAATGGCTTCATTACAAGGGTCCTAAGAATGGATAGCTGAAGGGCACACAACTCTATTATGAATTATATAGAGGAAAAAAACTGACGATCCCTTTTACAGTTGTTTCCCCAAATCCCTGTAACAGGCTCGCCATATATACTGTCAAATGACAAGATGAAACTAAAGGTATTTCAGAACTATCCAGTGACAAATTTGAGGAATAACAAGATAAATATGGCAATTTCAAGTCAATACCAGGATATTTACTCGTACACACACGAAAGGACGTAAAAAACCTCTTACATTAGCCACAAAAGACAATAGAATGGAGATTAAAATGGAGGGGAAAATCATATAGATCCCGCGAAGACAAAATTAAGCAAATTTGAGTGAGATATCAATATTATAGTATGTTACAAGCAATGTCCTTCCAGCTAAGTACCACCTGCAACTCGTTGTCTTTCCTGTTTCTCATCTTAAGTTTATTTGCTTTATTATCATACAAAAAATAAGGTAAAGGTCATCCTTCCCGATAAGCTATTTTACCTTCTAAGCATTCTTATTTCTGGTATACTCTTCTACCCATGCCCTTGTCCAAAATTTAAAGTTATCGTCAATTATGTTATCTGTCAAATTTAGAACACTGAGCATGGGGTTGCCAAACTTTCTTAATATAAGCACAATGCAGTGGTTTCTCTAAACATACTAAACCCAGTATCCCCAATAAGGTAGTGAAGCAAAGGCCAGTTCACTAAGCAATCATGCTTTAAATATATTCTCTGATACCAAAACACAGAGAGGAAGGAATGTACAAGAATTTTGACAGATTCCTGCACAAGATCAGCATCCATATCAAGTAAGTTACACAGAGAAATTGTCAATTCTAACTCTTGTTTGAGGAGGTAATGGTCCCAGGAAATGTTACAGAAAAAATAGCTCTTTTCACCCCAAGGTCCCAACACCATGTTATTCAGAATTCTGTCTTATATGGCATAGCAAAGTCCATGTTTATCGTCAAATTTATAAACTTTAGATATACTTGCCGTCATAATAGGTTACAGCTCTAACACAAAGCACTGTGATCACTTGGGGAGCCGTAAGGCCTAATATTTGGCTTCATCATGATAATTATTTAAATCTATCAGTGTTTTTTTTCAAGTTTAAGCAAGTTCAGTCTTGACATCTTATCAAGTAGAGACAAACAAAAGAAGACATAACAGAACATAGAACTGGTGGAGTTTCTCAAAGGAAAGTATAACATCAAACTCAATCACATAATTCAGTGATATGCAATATTTCCACCTTCATATACAATGTGAACTGTTGCCGGTACACCATACAAATTATGGCTCAAAAAATTGAATGAAGAATGCAATTGAAGTAGAAATTACAAGATTATTGTTGCTACAAAAGGCGATTACTGCAAAACGTCATTCATTTGCATAAGGAATAGTTTCATTCCATCAAGTTTTATACCTCGTGCTCGAGTTGCCATACACCTTAGAGCAATTGGACGGACGGTTTCTCTGGCTTCTCCTCAATCTTTTTCAAATTTAAATTCAGTATGTCCCATTTTCTGAAAAAGTTCTCTTCCAAATTGGGAAATGCCCTAAAAGTAAAAAATCTTATCCACAAACGTAGCTTTCCTTTGGTTTGCAATTCCAAATTTATACTAGATATCCTCTCAATCTGATAGAAATGATTTTCAACTCCACAAAATGAGAATCATACGCCAGAAACTAGAAACACAAAATACAACTATGGAATTACTTCAACCCTCAGAGTTCAAATTTTGGCAGGTAAATGAGGCAACCCAAATCAAGAACTAATAGGCCATGATCATAATTATGAGCATTCGAAGCCTCTAAGCTCTATTATCCCAATGTTTTGTAAACTTTATCATCCAATAATTTCTGATATCATATTTCATTTATCATTTTGAAGAGAGCAAGGCTTAGATTCTGCTACATCCAAATGGGGATTGCATTCTTTGGAATAAAAATCATTATTTTCAATAAAAACTCGAAGCATCTCATAAGTAAACGTGGGGCTATTAGGATCACTCGTCTGTGACTCACCTCCTGAATCAGAAGTCAGCCGTTTCTTCAAGCACAAATAACATCCACCTCCTCCTCCATATAATTCCCTTCTTCTCTCCGAATTTACAGAAACCCCTTTCTGTTTCCTCCTCAAAAACGTCCCTTTAACCTTCCTAAACCGAAAACAAGATATCGTTTTCCCCTTTATCTTCTTACTTTGATCATTTTCCTCTTCTGAATCATCCATATCCTTACACCTACCACTAACACCGGCACCGGCGTCGTTATCGTCATCATCGCCGCCGCTTTGTCCAGCGCCACCACCAGTTCTGGGTGGATTATTGGTGGAAACAGACATAAAAAAAAATAAAAGTGTTAAATCAGGAAATTACAAAGGAGGATTGGACCACAGAAGCATGAATGTATTTAGGGGGGGGGGGGGGTACCTGTAGTGTATTTGGATATGACGCAAAGCATCTGGTAAGTACAGTTGCTGCAGATGAAAAGAGTGAGAGTACAGAGAGAAAGAGAAAAAGTGTGAAATAACTGAGAATTTGAATTGAATTGGAATTGAATTTCTGAAACAAAAACACAGGAGATGGAGAGAGAGAGAGAGAGAGCAAGGAAGGATATGGTTATTGACGCCAAAGTTGTCGGGTTCCCTCACGGGTAACCCTTTAATTAATTGACAGGTGGTCCACTTCTATTACGTGTTTTCTCATTTTTCCTTTTATTTTTCTTTATCTTTTCATGGTAGGTATTTGTCTATTTTTATTGACGGAGATTGTTTCTTTAGTAGTTTTACTTTTGGAGAAGTCAATCATAATATCGATTGTACAGATACATTGGTGCCACGTGTTGCCTACACATCTACGATTAGTTTGCATTCTCATGTTGGAAACAATAGTTTATGCACCCCGTACAATACTCCTAGTGCCTACATTAAGTTTCTTTTTATCTTTTTTTGTTTTTCCTTTTAATCTTTCTTTTTGGAGATTTTTGGTACATTATTTATATACGGTTCACTAAAGTAGATTCACATAAATTTTCTTTCTTCTTATATACATATATTTCGGTACGTAAAATGTAATTTCAATAGAAAAGTATTTAGAAAATACACCTACTCTCAAAATAAAATAAGGTACTTATTCAACTTCCTAGAGATATAGACAGTAACTAGTTCTGTTTATTTCAATTAGGAATAATTGATTCACTTAGTGATAGTTTAATTCGTGGACTAAAAGATAAGTATTGATATGAGCGGAACCATAAGGTATTAACTTCATTGACAATTTACTTATACAATATTGGTGCAGAAAAAAATATCAAAAATTAAGAATACCTTCATGATTTCTATTTTTATATGAAGGCCTTCTATTTTTATTTACTAAAATATAGCATCTTCTTTTATTGATACTTTTATTATTTCATGTGCTCTTATTCAAGTTGCTATCACACATATTTTAATTTCACATAATAATGGAAATTAGGGGAGAAAGGCGGGGAAAGGAAGTTGTTTCGGGTGGCTAAAGCGAGGGAGAGGAAGGCCCGGGATCTGGACCAAGTAAGGTGCATCAAAGACGAGGATGGTAGAGTATTGATGGGAGAGTCCCAGATCAAGCAGAGATGGCAGACGTACTTTTATGGTCTTCTGAATGAGGAGGGGGACCGGGATATAGCGCTAGGGGACTTGGGGCATTCGGAGAGTCTCCGAAATTTTAGGTATTGCAGGCGCATTAAGGTGGAGGAGGTCGTGGGGGCGTTACGTAAGATGAGTGGGGGTAGAGCGACCGGGCCAGATGAAATTCCGGTTGAGTTTTGGAAGTGTGTTGGTCGAGCAGGATTGGAATGGTTGACTGGGTTGTTCATTGTAATTTTTAGGACGAAGAGGATGCCGGATGAATGGAGGTCGAGTACAGTGGTACCGTTGTACAAGAACAAAGGTGATATCCAGTGTTGTAACAATTATAGGGGTATCAAGTTACTTAGCCATACCATGAAAGTCTGGGAGAGGGTGGTGGAGGTGAGGGTGAGGAAGACGACGTCTATATCCGACAATCAGTTTGGGTTCATGCCGGGCCGCTCCACTATGGAGGCTATCCACCTTAGGAGGTTGGCGGAACAGTACAGGGATAAGAAGAAGGATCTGCACATGGTGTTTATTGACTTGGAGAAAGCGTATGATAAGGTTCCTAGGGAGGTGCTCTGGAGATGTCTTGAGGCAAAGGGCGTGCCGGTAGCCTACATACGAGCGATAAAGGACATGTATGATGGAGCTAAGACTAAGGTTAGGACGGTGGGAGGCGACTCGAAGCATTTTCCGATTGTTATGGGATTACACCAAGGCTCAGCGCTTAGCCCGTTCTTATTTGCCTTGGTGATGGATGCTTTGACACACCATATTCAGGGGAGGTGCCATGGTGTATGTTGTTTGCTGACGACATAGTTCTAATTGACGAGACGAGGACTGGTGTTAACGAGAGATTGGAGGTTTGGAGACAGACTCTCGAGTCTAAGGGTTTCAAATTGAGCAGGTCTAAGACAGAGTACCTAGAATGCAAGTTTAGCGTTGAGTCGAGGGATGTAGGCGGGGACGTGAGGCTTGGGCCACAGGCCATCCCCAAACGAGATAGCTTCAAGTACCTTGGGTCGATGATTCAGGGGGACGGAGAGATCGACGAGGACGTCACTCACCGCATAGGGGCGGGCTGGATGAAATGGAGGCTTACATCTGGAGTCTTGTGTGACAAGAAAGTGCCACCGACACTCAAAGGTAAGTTTTATAGAGCTAATAGTTAGACCGACCATGTTATATGTGGCAGAGTGTAGGCCGGTTAAGAACTCCCATATCCAGAGGATAAAAGTAGCAGAGATGCGGACGCTGAGGTGGATGTGCGAGCACACTAGGATAGACAAGATTAAGAATGAAGATATTCGGAAGAAGGTTGGCATCGCCCCTGTGGATGACAAGATGCGGGAAGCGAGGCTCAGATGGTTCGGGCACGTGCAGAGGAGAAGCCTCGATGCACCGGTGAGGAGGTGTGAGCGGTTGGCCGTGGTGGGTACGAGAAGAGGTAGAGGGAGACCTAAGAAGTATTGGGGAGAGGTGATCAGGCAGGACATGGCACGACTGCTCATTTCCGAGGACATGGCCCTTGATAGGAAGGCCTGAAGGTCAAGCATTAGGGTTGTAGGATAGGGGTAGTAAAGCTTTCCTTACTTCATTCCGGGGTTGAGGCGGGGTTGGATTAGGATTGGTCTTAGATGGCTTACAGTTTATGTTGGACCCACACTATTTTTGTTGTTTGTCTTAGCCCCAGGCCTTAGATTATGGTCACTGTTATTGCATGTCATTCATCTTTCGGTTTTTATGTTTTTGTTACTATTACGATTTCTATTGGAGTTACTAATGAATTCTCTCCTCTTGTTTTTTCTTACTTTATTTTCGTCTTTATGAGCCGAAGGTCTATCAGAAATAACCTCTCTGCCCCTATCGGGGCAGGGATAAAGTCTGCGTACACATTACCCTCCCCAGACCCCACTATATGGGATTTTACTGGGTAGTTGTTGTTCCTGTTGTTGTTATAATAATGGATAAATACCCACGTAAATTATATGAATATTTTTTTGTGCTAGAAACAAAACATTTCACCAATTACTATATTGATATTGCAAAGTTTTTAGTAGGAAATACACAATATATTAGTAACACACATATTTCTTTGCGAAAAGGTTCAAAAATACACCCCTACACTTCTCAAAATCAATCATTGATGTCCTCTGATAAGAGTTCAATTCAAAAATACCCTCGTGTGTCACCCAATTATATCACATTATTTACTCTTATTTTCTAACACAACAAAAGAAAAGTTGACTAATTTTCGAATCCAAGTCAACTAGTGCCAGGAAAATGCATTATGTTGAGGAACTCATTTATCATACATTATTCAAAATAATAGTGTTTGGTAGAAAATAAGAATATACGTCAAATTAACAACATTTAGGGGTCATTTGTTTTTTTTAAGATTAAGACGTATGAATCTGAATACACATATGAATATTAAGATGTGTATTAAGATTAAAACATCTGAATATATTAAGATGTGTATTAATATCCGAATAGAAATAATTAAGACTGTTTGATTTTTAACATCTGAATGTATAAAATTTATCTTTATTTTAAAATTAATAAACAGAAAATTCAAATGAAATACTAACTAATCTAATATTCTATAAATAAAATATATAGTTTTTTATAATATGATAGTTGTTGGTGATGATGGCTAACAGGTGAATGCCGACTAGAGATGGTCGTTGGTGGTAGTTTTGGTTGATGATGGTGGGTCATGCTAGTAGCTAGTAGCGATTGGTAGTGGTGGCGATAATGATTGATGGTGGTGGTGGTGGGTGGTGATAGTTAATAATGGCTGGTTGTGGTATTAGTTGTGACTGAGGAAGGTGTTGGGTGGGTGGTGATAGGTTATAATGATGGGCAGTGCCGACCGTGGTTGTTGATGGTGATAGGATGGTCAGTTGTGGTAGTTGAGGCGGATAAATGTTGATTGTGGGTGAGAATGATATATGGTGGGAGTGGAGAGGATAGTGTGTGGTGATGATCGATAATGGTGGCGGCTATGATTAAGGATGATGGTGGCGGCTATGATTGATTATGATGGTGGCATGGTGGTGGTGGTGGTGGTGGTTGAGTATGGTAGTGGTGGCATGGTGATAGTTGATAATGGTAGGTGGTGATGGCAATTAATAATGAATATGTGATAGCATCTTCATGAAATTAAGTCTCTGTTATAGATCTTAATCATACACACCTATTCAGACCCTTTAAGTGGTTGTAAAGCGAAAAAAAAAATACTTAATGATTAAGATCTGAATAATTAAGATTCAGACTTTAAAAACAAACGACTTGATGTATGAGATCTGCATGATTAAGATTCAGACCTCCATTAAGTACAAACAAATAAGGCCTCAAATGATATCTTAACTTAAGAATCTCAATGTGTATAAATTTAAATTTCATTAAGTTGTATAACTAAATAAACTGTAATATTTAAATGGATACAATTCGTGTATGAAAAAAGTCAAAATTTCTAAGGTGTAGTAACGTTTTCCCTGAAATTCTAAACAGCTTAGAAAGACCGTGTCCTTTGACTATAGTACTTTTGATTGCACCTATAAAACTTATTTTCTAAAGAAAATTCTACTAAAGTTATTGTTGGACTTTAAAGGCATTAGGCTTCGAAGACTTTAAGCATTGGGTTTAAAGTCTAAGAGTGTGAATTGGAAATGGTGGAAAATAAAATGGAGGGAAATGAAAATTTGAATGAAGTGAGCTTTTGACTTGCACTTTGTCCCTCATTGGTGAGGGACAACTACATTTGTGTGCTTATATATAGAATCACTTCTTAAAGCTCTTAAAAGGAGTTGAAGAGAATGAACCCTTGTGCCGTCGTTGTCGCTCGCTCGGCTCGACTTCGGCTTTGGATCGATTGATAAGATTATTTTTGGACAAAATTTAATAATTAATTAAATGCCAGATCAGTGCTGAAGATTCAGAAGGCTAGTCTGGCCGCGGTCCTGGCGTAACCGCGGCAGGACGCGTAAACTGCTGAACAGACAACAGACAGCACACCTCTTCCAATAATTGCCTATAAATTCTGAGGCATGGCTTCGTTTTTAACACACCAAAAACATTACACAACTTCATTCTTTCTGAAAATACTGCATTCTAATTCGCAGTCTCTCTCTCTCAAATTCGTAAGTGTGATTTTGCTCCGTTCTTTGAGTTCGTTGGTATCCTGCAATTTGTATTGCCACTGTTGAAGGAAGGTTTATTCCGTTTCATCCTGGGAGGATTTAATCCATTACCTTGGCAACGTGTGAGGGGGATAAAATTCCTTAAGGATGCACAAGCAAATTGTGGACTCGGAATATTTCTTATTCTTTACTATTTTCCAGTTTCTTTTATTCTTCTAACAGTTTTCTGATTTTGTGTTTTAACACAGTAGCAGTTAATAAGCTTAAGGAATTTCACTAATGTTTCTGTGTTGAAATATATATTAAAAACTGTTATCTATATTTTGTATATTATTTTGGAGACTAAAGCCTTCGTGCTTTCTACTCCAATAATTGTTTTGTCCGGTTTAAAGTATATCAAAACTTTACCGGAATAATAAACGTACGGGTTTGAAGTATATAAAAACTTCACCATTGTTACGTGTTGTATGTTTGGTTTGGTATTCAGTTTGAAGATATCAAAACTTCACTGAGTTAAAAAAGTTCTGTTTTGGTTCCAACTCTACAGAAAAATGACGAATGAAAACCAAACTAATGGAAATATTGCGGGAACGGGTGCTACTGTTACGAATGTTGTTGCCTCGTCAAGCCGTTCAACTCCTGCTCATGCTATGGCACCAGCAGAAAAACCCGGAAAGTTTTCCGGAATCGACTTCAAACGCTGGCAAATGAAGATGCTCTTCTATCTTACTACGTTGAGTTTGCAGCGATTCATCAAGGAGGATCCTCCAGTCCTGGCTGAAAATACTCCGGATGACGAACGATTTGTAGTAACTGAAGCATGGAAACATTCTGATTTCTTGTGCAAGAACTACATTTTGTGTTGTTTGGAAGATAGCTTGTACACTGTCTATAGTGTCATGGAAACTTCAAAAGCGTTATGGAATGCGCTTGAGAAAAAGTACAAGACTGAGGATGTCGGACTTAAGAAGTTCGTGGCTGCAAGGTTTTTGGATTTCAAGATGATTGACACCAGGTCGATCATAACTCAAGTCCAAGAATTACAAGTCATTGTGCATGACCTCCTTGCTGAAGGTATGACCCGAATCAATAAATTTATTAATAAGAGTTATCTTGTTATTAATTATGAATTTATTGTTGAAGGTATGGTCATAAATGAGGCCTTTCAAGTCGCCGCTTTCATTGAGAAGTTACCTCCATTGTGGAAGGACTTTAAGAACTATCTAAAACACAAGCGGAAGGAGATGACACTTGAAGACTTGATTGTGCGTTTGAGGATAGAAGAAGACAACAAAAATGCTGAAAAGAAGTCACGTGGAAACTCGACAATAATAAGGGCTAACATTGTTGAGGAGGCACCACAAAATAAGAAGAGAAAGAAGGCTTCTGGACCAAAGAATTACCCAAGCAAGAAAAAGTTCAAGGGTAATTGCCACAACTGTGGAAAATCTGGGCATAAGTCCGTGGATTGTCGTGCACCAAAGAATGATAAGAAGAAGAAGAATCAAGCTAACATGGTTGAAAATGCTGAAGAAATGGAGGACTTGTGTGCCATGTTGTCTGAATGCAACTTGGTAGGAAATCCTAAAGAATGGTGGATAGATTCTGGAGCCACCCGCCATGTTTGTGCTAACAAGGAGTTATTTTCTTCTTATGCCCCCGCAGGACCCGACGAGACAATTTTCATGGGAAATTCGTCTACAGCGAAAATTGAAGGAGTTGGCAAGATTGCGTTGAAGATGACGTCGAGAAAAATAGTGACTCTAAACCAAGTCCTCCATGTTCCAAAAATTCGCAAGAATCTTGTATCTACCTCACTTCTTGTCAAGAATGGATTCAAATGTATTTTTGTTTCCAATAGTGTTGTGCTAAGTAAGAATGATATGTATGTAGGAAAAGGTTACCTGAATGAGGGCCTTTTTAAGCTAAATGTAATAGCAGTTCCTATCAATAAAGTTAATGCTTCTTCTTACTTACTTGAGTCAAACACTTTATGGCACGCTTAGGTCACGTCAACTTCAAAACATTGCGAAAAATGATAAATTTAGAATTATTGCCAAATTTTGATTGCATTAATTCCAAATGTCAAATATGTGTGGAATCAAAGTATGCTAAGCATCCTTATAAGTCCGTTGAAAGGAATTCAAGTCCTTTAGACTTAATTCACACAGATATTTGCGACATGAAGTCAACACCATCTCGCGGTGGGAAAAAGTATTTTATTACTTTTATTGACGATAGCACGAGATATTGCTATGTTTATTTACTTAATAGTAAAGATGAGGCAATTTATGCTTTCAAGCAATACAAGAGTGAAGTTGAAACACAACTAAACAAAAAGATCAAAATGATAAGAAGTGATAGGGGTGGGGAATATGAATCTCCTTTTGAAGAAATATGTTTGGAAAATGGCATTATTCACCAAACAACTGCTCACTCTCCACAATCTAATGGAATTGCGGAGAGAAAGAATCGAACGTTGAAAGAGATAATGAATGCGTTGTTGATAAGTTCAGGTTTACCACAGAACTTGTGGGGGGAAGCTATACTTACAGCTAAGGGTGTTAAACGGGCCGGGTCAGCCCGGTTCCGGACCGGCCCAGACCGGTAGAACCCGGAACCGGCCCGGACTGGTAAGAGGGGGCTGGGCTGGGCTGGGTAGGGGGGTTGGGGTGGGTTTGGACGGTTTAAAATTTTGAAACGGTTACCCGGCCTGGTAAAACCCATTAGATGAACAGTGCCATTAAACCGGTTAACCGGCCCGGCCCGAACCCGCCCGGAACGTGAATATAACATGAATATACCGTGAATATACCATAAATATACCATAAATATACTATAAATATACCATGAATATACCATGAATATACCAATTATTGTATACTAATTAACATAATTTAAAATTGTTGGAATTTAACATATAGTGTATATATTTAGGGTATAAAACTATAAATGCTCAAATCATAGAATATGATAGTAACGTATTATTTTTAAAATATGCTATATATGTGTTATTTTAAGATTTTAAGACAATTTGTGTTATTTTAAATTATTAGACGTATTTATGCTTAATGATTTAGTTTGTTAGATTAATTTGAAGTATTATTAATTTATTATGCATGAAAATTTAGTTTTATTTATTTGTTAATTTACTTTTTAAATGCAAACTTTAATTTTGTAATTTTGAAATAAATATAGCACTTGCAATTTATAAGTGCAATTTTTTCCCATCTTCCTTGTATTCTTTATGTTAGTACTTTGTATT
>NW_017671315.1:225691-268058 GCF_001879085.1 Nicotiana attenuata
TGCGAAAAATGATAAATTTAGAATTATTGCCAAATTTTGATTGCATTAATTCCAAATGTCAAATATGTGTGGAATCAAAGTATGCTAAGCATCCTTATAAGTCCGTTGAAAGGAATTCAAGTCCTTTAGACTTAATTCACACAGATATTTGCGACATGAAGTCAACACCATCTCGCGGTGGGAAAAAGTATTTTATTACTTTTATTGACGATAGCACGAGATATTGCTATGTTTATTTACTTAATAGTAAAGATGAGGCAATTTATGCTTTCAAGCAATACAAGAGTGAAGTTGAAACACAACTAAACAAAAAGATCAAAATGATTAAGAAGTGATAGGGGTGGAGAATATGAATCTCCTTTTGAAGAAGTATGTTTGGAAAATGGCATTATTCACCAAACAACTGCCCCTTACTCTCCACAATCTAATGGAATTGCGGAGAGAAAGAATCGAACGTTGAAAGAGATGATGAATGCGTTGTTGATAAGTTCTGGTTTACCACAGAACTTGTGGGGGGAAGCTATACTTACAGCTAACCGAATAATCAACCGTGTACCTCACAGTAAAACACAGTCCATTCCCTATGAAAAATGGAAAGGAAGGAAGCCCCAGCTTGAAATACTTCAAAGTGTGGGGGTGTTTATCTAAGGTACAAGTTCCTAAACCTAAAAGGGTTAAGATAGGTCCAAAAATGGTTGATTGTGTATTTATTGGATATGTAACCAATAGCAAGGCATATCGTTTTCTGGTTCATAAGTCAGAAAATCCTGAGATTCACGTTAATACGATAATAGAATCAGATAATGCTGAATTCTTTGAAACTATTTATCCGTATAAAAAGGAAAGTGAAGTGACCTACCAAAAGTCAAAACGACCTTGGGAGGATATAACAGATGGTATACCTAATGAGGAAAATCCGAGAAGAAGTAAACGTCAACGGACATCTACTTCATTCGGTCCAGATTTTCTGACTTTCCTGCTAGAAAATGAGCCTCGTACCTTCAAGGAAGCAATGTCTTCCTCAGAAGCACAATATTGGAAAGAAGCTGTCAATAGTGAAATAGAATCTATATTGAGCAACCATACCAGGGAATTGGTTGATCTTCCTCCAGGTAACAAAACATTGGATTCTAAATGGATTTTCAAGAAGAAAATGAAAGACGATGGTACTATTGACAAATACAAGGCAAGACTTGTTGTCAAAGGATTTAGACAGCGAGAAGGTCTTGATTATTTTGACACATACTCACCGGTAAGAAGAATTACATCCATTCGGATGCTAATAGCGTTAGCCGCCTTGTATGGTCTTCAAATCCATCAAATGGATGTAAAAACAGCCTTCTTAAATGGTGATCTAGAGGAAGAAATTTACATGAACCAACCCGAAGGGTTTGTGGTTCCGGGAAAAGAAAAGAAGGTGTGTCGACTTGTTAAGTCCCTTTATGGACTAAAACAAGCACCTAAGCAATGGCATGCGAAATTTGACCAAACAATGTTGTCAAATGGCTTTAAGATTAATGAATGTGATAAATGTGTTTACATTAAGAACGTTCCAAATCATATAGTCATTGTTTGCTTATATGTTGATGATATGCTAATAAAGAGCAAAGACATTGCCGACATTCAAGCTACTAAGCGTATGCTTGCTAGTAAGTTTGATATGAAAGACTTAGGAGTTGCCGATGTAATTCTAGGAATTAAAATCCAGAGGACTCCTCAGGGTCTAGCTTTGTCTCGATCACATTACGTGAAAATGGTACTTGAAAAATTCAAACACTTGGAATTTAGAAGTGCAAGAACTCCAATTGACTTAAATCATCATCTTATAAAGAATAAAGGTGAAAGTACGTCTCAATTGGAGTATGCTCGTGTGTTGGGAAGCTTAATGTACGTCATGAACTGTACACGACCTGATATAGCTTGTGCAATAAGTAAACTTAGTCGATTCACAAGTAATCCAAACAAACATCATTGGGTGGCAATGAAACGAGTTCTGGGATATTTGGAATTTACCCAAGACTACGCTTTGCACTACAATAAATATCCTGCGGTTATCGAAGGATATAGTGATGCAAATTGGATAACCGGCTCAACAGAAACAAAATCCACAAGTGGATATGTTTTTACTATTGGTGGATGAGCAGTATCTTGGAAGTCTTCCAAACAAACATGCATCGCTCGCTCTACAATGGAATAAGAGTTTATAGCTTTGGATAATGCCGGTGAAGAAGCTGAATGGCTTCGAAATTTCTTAGAAGACATTCCGTTCTGGCCAAAATCTTTGGCTCCTATTTGCATGCATTGCGATAGTGAGGCTGTAATAGGACGGGCAGGGAGCGTTATGTATAACGGAAATTCTCGTCATATACGACGAAAACATAACACCGTTAGACAACTCCTTTCTAGTGGAATTATCACTATTGATTATGTAAGATCAAAGGATAATGTGGCAGATCCGCTTACAAAAGGCTTAACTAGAGAGGGAGTTGAGAAATCATCCAAGGGAATGGGACTATGGCCGAGGACAAGTCAACATGGCGGTAACTCTACCTAGAATTTTGGATGTTCCGAGATCTAGGTTCAAGGAGCTCAAACAAAGTTGTGATTGACCGGTTCAACATTGTCAAAGTAAAATCTTTGGTCCCTTCTCATGATGAAGACAATGTTCATAACAAGGATAGAACTTTACACGTTCTTTAATGATTACCTAAAGTTTGATGTGGTATTTATCAAATAGTGTCAATCTAAAGGATTACACGTTTAGGAATCACCTATGTAAGTGTGAAGTGGAAGCCGCTTCAATGAGAATTCTGTAAGGCCAATTCTCTATGCACTTATGAAACCAGGCGATGTTCATGGATGAAACGAACACAACAATGAGAACCAAAAGACGGTTAAGGGTTGGTTGTGTGACATATGGTTGTCTAGGTATACACTAAAGTTCGACGGTTCAAAGATATCAAATCTACCGATTGACCGAGTATATCCGACATATGTTCACTACGGAAAGTTCAAAGGGAAACCTACTTATCCAGATGCGATTAATCCTTACTTGCAAATCACAAAACTTTCATCTATGATCATTCTTGTTACAGCCATTCCCATTCATGTGGGGGATTGTTGGACTTTAAAGCCATTAGGCTTCAAAGACTTTAAGCATTGGGTTTAAAGTCTAAGAGTGTGAATTAGAAATGGTGGGAAATAAAATGGAGGGAAATGAAAATTTGAATGAAGTGAACTTTTGACTTGCACTTTGTCCCTCATTGGTGAGGGACAACTACATTTGTGTGCTTATATATAGAATCACTTCTTAAAGCTCTTAAAAGGAGTTGAAGAGAATGAACCCTCGCGCCGTCGTCGTCGCTCGCTCGGCTCGGCTTCGGCTTCGGCTTCGGCTTCGGATTTGGACAAAATTTAATAATTAATTAAATGCCAGATCACTGCTGAAGATTCAGAAGGATAGTCTGGCCGCGGTCCTGGCGTAACCGCGGTAGGACCGCGCCAGAACACTGCTGCAGATTCAGAAGGCTAGTCTGGCCGCGGTCCTGGCGTAACCGCGGCAGGACACGTAAACTGCTGAACAGACACCTTTTCCAGAACAGACATCACACCTCTTCCAATAATTGCCTATAAATTATGAGGCATGACTTCGTTTTTAACACACCAAAAACATTACACAACTTCCTTCTTTCTGAAAATACTGCATTCTAATTCGCAGTCTCTCTCTCTCAAATTCGTAAGTGTGATTTTGCTCCGTTCTTTGAGTTCGTTGGTATCCTGCAGTTTGTATTGCCACTGTTGCAGGAAGGTTTATTCCGTTTCATCCTGGGAGGATTTAATCCATTACCTTGGCAACGTGTGAGGGGGTTAAAATTCCTTAAGGACGCACAAGCAAATTGTGGACTCGGAATATTTCTTATTCTTCACTGTTTTCCAGTTTCTTTTATTCTTCTAACAGTTTTCTGATTTTGTGTTTTAACACAATAGCGGTTAATAGTTATACTACTGTACGACATTATGTTTTTATAATAATATTATAGGACAGAGATTCGTGATATAAACAATCTTAGCTTCCAGTTGTTTGATTTGACTAGACGAGAAATAAACAAGATACTCGTTTATTTCCGTTTTGCTTATTTTTACTACTACTAATATAACGTTCTAAAATTTTGTAGAAATGCAATTTCAGTCCTTTTTATTGACGGAACAAAGAGGAGCTGTCACTTGCCTTGCACTTCCCTACCACCCTAATTAAGTGGCCACCTTTTGGCCAAACTTTTTAGGACAGTGAAATAACGTTAGAGTCGGCCATGGAAAATAAACTTTAGTTGAAAATAAATGCTGAATTAAATCAAATTCACTCGAACTCACAACAAAGTGTGATGGAAATCAAACTTTGGATGATGCCATTTTTTGCACGTAAGAATCTTTGTTCTATTTTATCGTGTAGTTGTTTTAACACACAAGTATCGAAGTCAAAGGAATGCATTTAAGCTACGCAATAATCAAAGTGCACCAATGGCATGTTTCACGCGTACCTAATAAGAAATGAATATATATGATAGAGTATATGATTAAATTTAGAAAGGCAGCATGACAAATAAGTTTGTTTATTTTTCGATTTTTCAGAGATATGTTTTGTGACAAGTAAAAGATTTTGTTTGTTCCAACATATTTTATATTCTATTTGTCTCATATTAAGTGTCGTGTTTCTCTTTTACACGTCCCTTAAAAAATACTCTCTCCGATCCAAAGTAAGTGACCAATTTACTTTGTGCACAATAGGGGTGTTCAAAACCAAACCGAAACCGAAAACCGAACCGAAACCGAAGCTTAATGGCTTATTGGTATTCGGGTTAACGGTTTAACGGACGGAGAACAGATTGAATTTTTTTTATTAACGACTTATCGGTTTGGGGGCGGATTATTCAATTTTTTTTAACGGATAATCCGTTAACCCATTAAGAATATATATATATATATATATATATATATATATATATATATATATATATATATATATATTATGTTATGTTCTGCTCTTGTGACAGACAAAAGCATTAGGCAGTAGGCATTAACACATGACACACTATTGTGTTCTGCTTTTTTCACTCTTCAATTGTGTTCTGCTTTTTTCGCTCTCCAACATATGACACACAACATTATTCTTACGTAGGCAGTAGGCGTTAACATATATGTATGTCTGGACTCAATGTGTAATTTCGATTTCTGAATTTGTATGCTAGGCTGTTAGCAAATAATTAATGCATGCAATATATGTTAAATTAGACCGATAAACCACCCAATAACATCCCGATAAGAGGTAAACCGATACCAATCCGTACGATATCTTATCGGGTGGCTAGCGGATTAATACATTTAAAAGCCGATAACCGATAAGCCAAACCGTTAAGAGTAAATAGCCGCCCAATCCGCCCGATAAGCAGCCCTAGTGCACATCCATTAAGAAAATACATAAATTTTAGACGAAAATAGTTAGTGTGACTAAACTACCCTTCATTAAATGTTGCACCATAGTTATAGTAGCACTTACTTCTCTTTTCAAATGTGAGGAGTAAATGACTTTTTAGGGATACGTACATAAAAGTAATTTTGGAAAAACAAATTCAATTTTTTATCGATTATATAAATGGACACTTATTTTTGACCAAAATAAAAAAGCAAATTGGTCACTTATTATGGACCGGAGGGAGTACTTATTAGGAAAGGGATTGGACTATTCCACCCTTATTTATGTCATAAGATATAATCTCTCTTCACTGAATATTTATTCTATCTGTGTGTTATCTCCATCTTCAAGAACAATTACTACTAAGGGTAAAAAAGAAAAAAAATAATCAGTTTTGTCTTGAACTTCTAAAATGACAAATAATTTGAGATAATTATTTTTAGTAACCACGACTGTTAATATGAGACGGAGGGAGTGTATACGGTCAAAATCAGGTATGCCCGATTTCACGGGTCGCTTCAAGCCCGAGTTCAGGATGGGCCGAGTTTGAGTCCGATGGACAAAGCTCGAGCCCGACGACAGAATATAAGGCTCGAAGATCGAAGTACGCAATGAGCGCTGAAGCCGAGTAAGACCAACCCCGAGATGATGCCGTTATGAGTTTGTAACCAAAATAGCAAGATTCCCGCCACGTCCCCAAAATCATGGCGTAAATTCCGGAATTAATTTGTACGAGTTAGTACAAATCCGTACTAGGCAGTTAGACAGCTGTCCCAATAAGATTCCTCACTGTAAATAGAAATGTAACATAATTAGGGTTCCCCTATTATATAAAGGGGACTCCAATAATTTGTAACCATCATCAATCACTGGCAAATAATATACTCTCTTACTTTATTGCTCATATTTCATCAGAATTGTCTCTTAGCTTCTTTATCTCTATTTTACTGTTCTTAGTCTATTCCAACCGCATAAACAATATGTACCCCGTAAGTATACAGTCTAACCTCGAAGAAGTAGTGACGAGGGGTTGACTTAGACACTTACTATGGGCCATCACAGCTCGAGGTCGAGACTTGCTTAAACACTGGTTTGATTCAATTTACTTCTATCATTTATACTTCAGATTTCTTGGTTAATAATTAGTATTGAATTAAATCACGTATCTTTAAAACCATAAACAAGTTTAATTGTTACTCGTATTTTCGAGGTAAACGGAGAGTATTTCTTTTTTCGGTAAGAGTTTTAACGATTTCCCAAAACGAAATTCAAGCACATAAAAACTAAAACACACCATATTCTCAAAACTAAACGCTATTACTATGACAAAGGGATTGTTTTGTCCGATTAGAAAGGGAGCGTTAATTTAGTTTCACTGGTTCAGCTTTAGGAGAATTAAGTACTAATAAATTTGACATTTAAATAGGAGCTTGTAACTAGTTTAATATATTAAAGTAAGATAAATATATTTAAAATTTTAGTAGAAATAATTTTGCTGATAATTAAAAAAATCAACAAGAACTATTATGTTAACACGCAGGCATTCATCACTGCATAGTGATTTACCTCACCGTTCTCATGGAAAAAAAATCACTTCCGGCCAATATTTAGTACATACATAACTTGCGTTTCTTATATAAACTTTTATCACCTAGTTAAATAATATATATTTTATGTTACTTATTACTAATCTATGATATATTATCACGGTTTAATGTAAATATCGAGAATGAAAAAGTCTTTTTTATTCGATTTGGCCACTACAGATTTCTATCACGGAGGTCCTTCTCCTTCCTCCTCCTTTTGGTTGGGTCCCTCGTAAAGCAGCCCTGTCTAAATTCCAAAAGATGAAAGAAATAGAGGAAATTACGCCCAAAAGACTTTAAAATGAATGGTCTTGATTTTTTTACCTTTGCTTGTTTCATGAACAAACTCTTAACGATAGAAGTATCACCCATAGAATAAGCGAGGGGCAACACTTATTAAACTTGAAATAATGTTTATGTGTAAACTGCTAAAAAAATCAAAAGAGTTTTGACACAGTTATCCCCAAAAATAAAACTATTTATCCTTATTTATCCATTTGTTTTTCTACTAAACTGATTATATTTCCTACCCATAATAGTTTTTGTGGGGTATTTTTTCTTTATTCACCAATTCTTTTTTTATTTCTATGCTTCTTTTCTTCATTTTTTTCTTTTTTTTCTTTTCTCCTTTTCTTTTTTCTCGTTTTCTTCTTATTTTTTTTTCTTTTTTTCTTTTCTTTACCGTTTTCACTATTTTTTATTATTCTTTTTTATACAATAAGAAAAAATAACTGATATAGTAAATATTTGTTCACCTTTTTCTAATATAACTAGTACAATATACCTTCTGTTTTTTTTTCTTTCTCATTTATTAAATTCAATTATTAAACTAAAATAATATTAGTTGTCACTTGATCTAATTCACTGAATATCATATTGATTGCTGCTGAGCACCATAAATTACACAATCAGATTCTAAGAATCAACACGTGATTGCCATGCAAACCTTGATCTACTTCCCTATAAATATCAGTACACACTCTACCATTAGCAATAATACAACCAGTTATAGAGCAAGAAAACATAATCTACGGCAACCAAATCTCCATATATACTAGTTAGAATAAAAATGACAATAAAATATTAAAAAATGCTCAAAAGTATAAGTAGCAAAAAAGACTTCTAGTACCATGTGATACCAATATGGTATATATGTATACCAACAGAGCATGTGATTTCTCTAGAATATGGCTACAACTATCTGCGACTATACTACTGTACCAAAACATTAAAGGACGCAATAAAAGTATGAGAAAATTACATGCTCGTATTGCTAGCTAAATATTCGCAAAACAACTTGCTCATTTTGTATACTAAGAGGGTATATAGTTGTATGGAGTTGTTCCAACAATTGCCTATAACTATAAAAACTATTACATAATACACATAATTTATGTCCATCGGCACACAAAAATTCCAGATTGCAACTCATATTCATTTATAAATAATTTCATAATAGAATTCACTTAAGATGCAGCTAAAACAACCAAAACAATGTTCAACTACCATATGATATCAATATGGCATATAACTATACCAACATGGTATACAATTTTACTAGTTAATTCCCGGCAACTATATAACTATACTACTATTACATAACACACATGCATAAAGAGAAAAATAAAAAAATAGTGTACCACATATTAATATAATAAGGTATTTCAAGATATTGTACTATATTACTATTATTAAAAGAAAATCAAATATTGTACCAATTAAATGAAGCTAATACAACCAAAAAATGATTCAACTAGCCTATGATACCAATATAGTATATAGCTATACTAATAGGGTATACAATAGAAATTCATCTTCTTCTCTGGTTCAACTATATTTTAACCCAAATTTCTAAAATCTACTACAAAATCTCCACCAAATTGACTAAAACTTTAGCTACAACCTCCAATCAACTTTCCAAACAAACCCATACAGGATCGGATCAAAACAATTAAAAACTCAAACAAACCAAGTTATGAGTTTCAAGCTTCAAGGTCCTTTAATGGTGGATTTAAATTTTCGTACAATAAATCTCCAAAAACCAGCATCAAAGGTACAATCTACACATCAAAGAACAATAACTAACGAATTTCAACAATAAAACACTATAAAAAATCAGATATGGCATTTTGAACTCATTCATATGGAGTTTTAAAAATTATTTCTTGAATTGCAAATTGTTTCAAAAACTGATCAAAGAATTACAGCAGGTTATCTTAAAGAATCCAAAACTATACTATGGCCATTTTTTGGTCATTACAAGGGGAGACTAATTAATCACTACCCCATGAAAGCAATTTGACAGTGCCTGTTGTACCAAAACGTCTAGCTGCTGCTGGTATGACTCTCGATGGTGATAAGACTTGGGCAAAAAAGAAGTTGAAAGAATCTGTTCCCAACCGATTCTTCAACCAACCCCTCCCTCCGGAGAAGCCATCAGTCGTGAACTTCAAAAATTGGAGGAAGGTAAAATGAGGAAGAAGAAGAAGAGGAACAAAATAAAGAGTGGGTAAATAATTTGGGGCGCATGGGTAGGAGTAGTAAATAGTTTGCATTAAAGGGTAAATAGTTTAGAATTAATGGATATAAAATGATATTTTCTCAAAATAAAAATCACCCTGATAAGAGAGCATGTTTGGTAGGTATGGGCCCAATATGGGTTCTAAAGTGAACCCATACCCACTAAGTTGAATTAGCTGGGTCGGCTAATGATTACTGGGCCATATTTATACCTACAAACGTAAAAGTGCTTGGGGTGAGGCTCACCTTAGTTTTGGTATGAGATAAGGCTATAGGGCTGTAAAGCTTATTCGTAAATTTTTTATGTGGCGCCTTTACTCCACCGATTGAATTTATATTGATACTTAATTTTTAGATAACTTTAAATACGTATATTTTTCTCTTCTTTTTAATTGCTCTTTTTTTTTCATTGTGCTTAGAGTTTCTTCTTCTTCTTCTTCTTCTTCATGAGTTTATTAAATTTGTTATTATTTTGACAATTTGATGATTGAGATTCGTTCTTTATGATATTTTAAAGTTATTTTTCAAAATTGAGCTCATTTGGAGTAGATTTGGGCATTGAATCGTGTATTAGATTATTAAAATTCGAAATAAAATTTATGTTTCAAAACTTAAGATTCGAAATCCGAAGTTGCATTCAATAGATTGAACTACTTAAGATTCGAATTTCTGAAGTTGCATTTAAAAGATAAAAGAACTTCAGATTTGATTTCTGAAGTTGCATTGAAGAGATTGAACTACTTCAGATTCGAATTTTTGAAGTTGCATTTGAAAGATAGAAGAACTTCAGATTTGATTTCTGAAGTTGCATTGAAGAGATTGAACTACTTCACATCTGAGCAGGTACACTTTGTAAAATTTTGTCCAACGTGGATACAACTTTAATGGTTGTCCCAAAAGTGAGTATGTATGAAAATGCCCCACTCTCATGTTTGATCAAAGGGATTATTTGCACTACATAGCCTTTTATGATGTCACTCTTTAAATTTTATTCCCATTAATTAAATATGATATTTCAGCCTTTAAAGATAGATTTTTTTTTTCATAGACAAATTTAATCCATTGAACTAACGAGGAAAGAATTTAAGTAGTGGCCCTAAAAAAGACCATTTGAACAAAGTTCCCTCATTAAAGAGACCATTCCCATCATTATTTATAACAAAGATTTTGTAGAACTTTCCGTTGACAATTTGAGTGGTGGACTCTGATTAACCAAAAAAAAAAAAAAAAAAAAAAGGATGTGGACTTGTTCTACAGGTACCCAGCTTATCGATGAATTAATCTCTTTATCTACTTATTTTACATCGGGGAAAGTGCACGGTTAGCCACTAATAATACATGTATTTACTTTTAAGCCACTGTTTAAAATGTCTTTAGTCTTTAGCCACTACTTTAATAAACTTTACCTGCCCGGACGAAAACACCCTTCTGCTCATAAAAGTTCAGGACCGGGTGTCCTTAACTTTTGAACTTGCAACTCGAAGTTCAGGATTTCAGGACTACATGTCCTTAACTTTTGAACTTGGAACTTGAAGATCAGGACCACCTGTCCTTAAGTTCTGTGCTTGTAACTCTAAGTTAAGGACTACTTGTCCTTAACTTTTGAACTTGTAAATCTAAGTTCAGGACCTATTGTCCTTAACTTTTGAGCTTGTTAGTGTAAGTTCATGACTAAGTGTCCTTAACTTTTGAACTTGTAACTGTAAGTTCAGGACCAAACGTCCTTAACTTTTGAGTTTGTTAGTCTAAGTTCAGGACCTATTGTCCTTAACTTTTGAGCTTGCTAGTCTAAGTTCAGGACCTATTGTCCTTAACTTTTGGGCTTCTTAGCCTAAGCTCAGGATCTATTGTCCTTAACTTTTGAGCTTATTAGTCTAAGTTCAGGACTTCAGGACCTATTGTCCTTAACTTTTGAACTTGTAACTGTAAGTTCAGGACCTATTGTCCTTAACTTTTGAGCTTGTTAGTCTAAGTTCAGGAACAAGTGTCCTTAACTTTTGAACTTGTAATTCTAAGTTCAGGACCAAGTGTCCTTAACTTTTGAACTTGTAACTGTAAGTTCGGGATCCATAACGTAGCAGAAAACCAAACGTTCTATGGCATAAGCTTTAAGTCCATCAACGAATAATAAATATTTCATAAGAGAAATAATAAGTTTTTGCAAGAGCTAACAAAATTGTGTATTTCAAGTAAAATATACATATGTAGCAAAATTTGTAGAGAAGTTTGCATGACCAGTTTGGGTGCATTTTTTTGCCCAGACATGGAGTACACCTTAGGGACTGTACTTTTATGAATTTCTATCATATACTATGCGCTTTACATTTGGGTGGCAAGCTGTAATGGTTTGAGTGTTTGACAGATTTTTGTGAGATCCGTTGCTGGTGAATACTGCATAGTGTAATATGCATTACATTCTGTCTGAAGAAAGGGTGCCGCCGTCTCACAGACGGCGGCACAGTTCTTCTCCCTAACATGAAAGAGATAGAAGAAAGGGTAACACAGTCTTTTCATATTAATTTTAATAGACTAGTAGCTACTATTGCTAATCATTAAAAATGCTGGATAAAAAGTAAATACCACTTTAAAAAGTGGCTACCCCACACAATTTTTACTTTTACATAGGGGTGAAATTCAAAAATAGCCCGATTTACAACTGGTCGTTCAAAAATAGCCCAGTTTCAAAAGTAATCGAAATTTAGCCACTTTTCATGTAAAGATAAATCTGAGCGAAAATACTGTTCAAAACCCGAAAAAATACGCCAGTATATTATGCTGGAGTTCCAGCATAAGTATACTTGAACTCCAGCATATTATACTGGAGTTCCAGGATAAGTATGCTGGAACTCCAGCATAATATGATGGAGTTCCAGCATAAGTACACTAGAACTCCAGCATAATATACTGGAGTTCCAGCAAGTATACCGGTCCAGCATAATATACTGGAGTTTGGAGCACTGGTGCTGCAGTCTCCAGTATATTATACTGGAGCCAGCAAAGTATACCGGTGCAGTATAATATGCTGGAGTTCATATACAGGTGCACCGAACACCAGTATATTATGCTGGACCGGTCTCTGTTGCAGCAAAATACTGGCTATTTTTCATTGACTTGGTAAACGCTGGCTATTTTTGAATGACCAGTCCGAAAATTGGCTATACCGTGCTATTTTGACTTTACATAGTGTTGTTTTATATTGAATGAAATAAATCACTTTGTTAACCTTGCAAAGTAAGCCTATGACAGTATCACGTTCACGCTAGAACACACATTCTGCTATACCAGACAATTATAATTTTTTTCATTCATATTTTTCATTACCATACAATATGTTATAAGAAAGGAAATGGACGTAGAAAGAGAAAATTCGATTTTTCCATATGAACTATCAAGAGGGGTTAAAATCTTGAAGGTATATATTATGCTATCAAGTGACAATTATTAGGCTCGCAACAACTTGGAGGCACAACTCATTCGCGCAAATTGAACGAACTTAATAGTACAATCAGCTTAAGTTGATTTATCATCTTATTTTAGTGTTTGACATTCTTATTAATTTACAAATATAAAGGTCAAATTTTAGGGTTGAAACCTTTTTAAACTCCGTTCATGCCGATTAATATAAGTTAATTTATTAAATTAGACATGCAGTTTAAAAAAATAAAAAGACACAAGTTAATCTTCTTTCAACCAATCAATTATTTTATAAGCAAATCATTAGGAAAGACGTTGAGACTTTATATTTCACATCTACAATTAAAACATATTGAGCAATGTACATACACATACACACACGCGACAGTACACTGTATAATTAATTATTTCATAAGGTAGTTAAAGTAATTAATAGTGGTTAGGAGTAGTTAGTGGTTAGTTAGTAGTTAGTGGGTCAACTCATTGCCAGCTAGATTTTTTCTCTTCTTTCATTTGCTTATAAATAAGCATGGTATAGGTACACAAAATCAGTAATTCATTTTGCAGAAATGAAGCATTTTACAATTGTTTCCAAAATGTTCTCTCTTAGCCCCATTTCTCTCGTATGAGCAGAAGCTCACTTCAATGGCTTCCTTCCAATTTTGAGATGGTATCAGAGCCACAGGCTCAAGCTCTCGATTCAATTCGTCATCAAGCTCGTCTATTCTCTGATTCAATTCGATCTACATCTCTTCAATTTTGTCTCCTCTTTGTTCAATTTAGGGTTCTTTAGATCGCATTTTACTTTTGGTTATTTCTCTCAAATTGAGCTCTTTGACAACTGAATTCTCAATTGAAAACTACATACTATATCATCGACTGCTTGAATCATGGCCGGAGAAGAAGAAGTGATGGTTTCAACTAATACTCCGTTGAGCTTAACCAGTCCACTCTACATGCATCCATCGGAGAATGCAGGAACTACTCTAGTGCCGGTTCCTTTTGATGGCTCTGGATACAGATCGTGGAGAAGAGGTGTGTTAAGAGCCTTGTCTGTGAAGAATAAGGTAGGATTCATTAATGGAAAATGTAAAATGCCAGATGGAAATGATGCACTCTTCGATCAGTGGGAACGGTGCGATGACATGGTAACCTCGTGGATACTGAACTCACTCTCTAAGGATTTAGCGGACACCCTACAATATGTCAACGATGCAAAGGAACTCTGGAAAGAGCTAAAAGACAGGTACGATAAAACAAATGGAGCAAAGCTATATCAATTACAAAAGAAGATTAGTGATTTAAGACAAGGGACTTACGATATCACTGGATATTACACAAAAATGAATAGCTGTGGGAAGAGTTAAACATGCTGAACATTCATGCTCAGCATAGTTGTCAGCGTGTGTGTGGAGCTAAGGCCAATATGCAAAAAGCTGAACAAGACAGGAGGTTGATTCAATTCTTCATGGGACTAAATGAAGTGTATACAGTAGTGAGGGGTAGTATACTGATGATGAACCCCCTACCTAGCATAGCACAGGCCTTCTCCATTCTTATTCAGGAGGAAAAGCAGAGAGAAGTCAAGTCCTAGAATCAAGTCATGATCGACTCTACTGCTCTAAATGTAAACACCACAGGTGCGAACACTTTTAGGATAAATTACAGTCAAAACTCTGCTGGAACTGGTGGCTTCAGAGGAAACTATAATCCTAACAGACCTAGGCCCTTTTATGAGTATTGCAAGAGACCGGGACACACTAAGGACAAATGTTACAAACTTCATGGGTCTCCGCAAGGCATGAATAGGTCCAATAACAATTCACAGGTTTTCAATAAGTTCAACAAAGGAAAAGAAAATGCTGCAGATGCATTTGGAGGACCAGGTGATAGAGTGAATGCTGGAGAAAGAGAAGAAGGAATGCTGCAGGAGCGAGGACGGAACTTGAATTAACCAAGGAACAGTATGGACAATTGCTGAATCTACCGGAGAACTTCCAACCAGGAAATGTAGGGGAAAATTCTAGCAATGCCAACTTAGCTGGTGGTGCTGTTAACTTTGTAGGTACTGTGACTTGTTGCAATTCTGTTGAACATAGTGATCACTCATATGATTGTTTCAAACCAAATACTTACTCTTGGATCCTAGACTCCGGTGCCACAAACCACATGACCTTCAAAAGATCTTTCTTAACCAACACCAAAACCTTAGTTTATCCTTTCCTAGTGACTTTGCCAAATGGATATAAGGTGAAGGTGACACTCATTACGGATGTGGTTCTTAGTCCCAAATTAACTCTAAAAAAAGTCCTTTTTGTGCCTATTGCGCCTCTTTTTCTCGCGAAATCGGGTTTCGACATTGAGAACTCTTTTAAGGAAGGGTTTTAAAAGAGAGAGTCACCACCTAATGGGTTAAGGTGCGTTAGGGAACCTACTTGCAGATAACTCTGTCTAACTAGTTTGCGTCACCAAAGATCGGGTAAGCGCTCAAAATTACCTCGAAGAGAAGGTGTTAGGCACTCTTCGAGGTCCACAACTGTGGCCGGCCGAACTCAATTATATGAATTAGTCTATGTGATCAAAGTCAAGAAAATAAAGGGATTTGGGAAAGTTCATTATTAAACACAAATAATTAATTGAAAGGCAAGGTGGGTGGGGGGGGGGGGGAAGGGGGGGGGTCGTAAGTTTTTTAGCCTAAAGGATCACCCTGTGCAACATAAATAATACTTCGTAACTCCCTCGAGACGGGGTTTTACTCATATTATTCAGTGGGCACAAACTATCATCTCCTGCCACCCAATTACTATCTTTAGGTTGTTTACTTAAAGCGCACTAGTCAGTTCTAAGTCGTACCCTACGCGTGCACTACCCGTCCCATGCCTGCGGTCCAAGAGGCATTTGGACCTCTATCTCATGGTAGTTCTAGACTTTAACTTAGGCTGCTCAGAATGTCAAAACTAGGCGACATACAAAACACATTAGACTTTCACTTATAAGCAAGTAAGGGCTCAAGTTAGCCTCCACATTTAGACAACAAATGCACGCAAGTCAGATTAACAAAGACAGTTGCTGATATTAATAAGTTGAGGTTACAGAACCTATATGCAGGATCTCTATATGAATCTGGATTTAATGAGTGGGCAGTTTACAATCTCTAAAACTTACATAGTTGCCTATTGATTACAGGTATAAAAGATTAAACCTATAGGCATGATATCTAGACGTTTTATGCAGTAACTAACAGTGGTAATTACAGGATCACATTTAGAATTGGTTGAGTGAGTCCTATAGGCATGGTTTCTAGTGAGGATAATTAGCACAACATTGAAGGCGAGTGAATCGATTCGTTAACTGATTCAAATTCTATAGGCATGACTTCTATAATTAACTCTGATTTTTAGAATCCTATAGGCATGATTTCTAACAAGCAGGCATGTAGCATATTTGAACCAAAAAGAAGAACCTATAGACAGGATTCCTACAATGACTGGAAAACAACACGTTTTGAGCAAAGCCAACATACCTATAGGCATAATTTCTATAATTTGTGGATAGAGCCGGATGTAACCAGAATTTTGCACGCACATTGAATCACACTAGTTACCGTAAGCATGGTCTCTAACGAGTAGAAATAGAACGCAATTGAACCAAGTATTGAACCTATAGGCAGGATTGCTATCATATGATGACTGATCATAACAAGGTACCTATAGGCATGATTTCTAACACACGACATAATAACACATCATCGAACCTATAGGCATAATTTCTACCCAACTTGTTGCAAGTATAAAATAAAAATCCCTTTTCCAATTTCACTAATACCCCAAAAATGTATTACAATAATTATTACAGACCCAGAATAAATGTTGTAAATTACAGAGTAGATATAGCTATAGGGAGCCTACAACAGGCCCAAATACACCCGGACGATCCAGGCGTTCATTCTCACAATTCACCACAGCACCAATGTTACATACTCATAGACATAAAGCAGTCAAAAATAGAATGATTCCCCCAGTATCCTTAAAAACAGAATTGACCATATAGAACCAAGACCCAGTGTGTCAGAGATCCCAAGGGCTTCGAGAACCCAGGGCAGTGCTCACACTAGGGAGGCCAATAGAGATGATTCAGAGGAGGGATTAGGGACCAAGTCCTAGTGTGTCAGAGTTCACAAGGGCCTCAAATGGATCCTGAGCAGTGCTCAACACTAGAGAGGTCAAATGACATAACTAAGTGGCCTTGGCTTTCAACCGCCTAAGAATAGGATTCAAAGAACTTAAGCAAGAAGGGAAAAAGAAAAGACTAAGGTTGAGGGACAAGAATTGACTTAAACAGACTTAACCATATTGAGTCAACAAGCAGACACTTAAATGCATAGGTTCAACATGATGAAAGCACATTTTAGGCTAAAAAATGGAAGAGCATGTTTGCAAGTTTGGCAAAGCCATAGGTGCAGAATGAGTTAGAGCATGCTTGAAGTAGGCTAAGTACTTAACCTAATGTTAATATCAAGAAACCAGAGCATCATAGAAAGGGGAAGGGCATCACATTAGCAAAGGGGTGAACTTACAGTCATAAGTTAAAACACATATACTCAGTAAAATCATGTCGGATAGCAGGTAACATTGTCATGATGATCTAAATGAAGGTGATCCAGTTATATTTTATATCAAAGGTTTATTTAAAAGTAGCAATTCAAGCATGACGAGACAGTCATTACAAACAGGCATCAGAGAGGTGTGGGGATCGAGTGATCATGTTGACATAATAGTAAAGAAGCAAATTACAACTAGCAACAAGAGTTACAGATGTGAGGCATTCACTACAGGGATTCAGGGTAAGGGGATAGACATGTTCATAGGCATTCGAAGGTTGACACACTAACTGGATAGACCTTAATGGAGTTCAAATAACTTCAGAACATGCAACATTAGGAGCAAGCAAGTGTTAAAGAGACAAAGACATACATAACTGACAAAGATAATGCCTAAACATCACTTGTATGCATATTGGATCATGGAGTCAGTATTAATAGCATGTACAAATCAGGGATATGTAAGAATGCAAGTGTAGAAGTTAAGTGACTCACTAGTTAAGCGAGAAATGCAAGAAAAGAACAAAACCCACAGTGTTCTGAATCGTCAATGAGAAGCAAAACCTAGAACTTAATGGCCTTGGCTTTCAGCCGGCCAAGATGAAAGTATACATCGCACTACAAGAAAGTATATAATTTGCAACAATTTTTTTGCAACAACAATGATATTGTTGCTAAATATCAATAAATGGCAACAACATTACTTAGTTGTTGCCGTATCATACAACTTTTAACCACACCACATTTCTTGTTGGCTAATATTTTAGTTTTGTTGCCATAACTTTTTGGGGAATATAACAATTTTAATATATAAATAAATTGGCAACAATAAATTGTTAGTATTGCCAAAAGTATTTACTTGTTAGTAAAACACTTATTTTTCTCAACAATTTTTTTGACTTGTGGCAATATTTTTTAGTTCTTTCTCAATTTTCAGCAAAAACAAACGCGACAAACTTCCCTCCCTATTTTTCCCCGAATCGCTCCTCCTTTTTATTTTCATTTTGGCTCTCACCTTCCCCAATTCATTCAACCCTTCGATTCGCGCTTTCAGTTACGAGTTTCAAATGAGCAGCAATATTTTCTTCCAATTCTGTGGCTATGGCTTGAAATTGTAAGCTCCTTCATCTCTAATTTCAGTTGTTTCTAGTTTAGGGTTTCAATTCCTTGAATGCTTCGATTTAGGTTTGAGTTAGGAGGTTGATGTTTCTAGACTATCTAATTATCCCAAAATAAAAGAGTTGAAGATAGTGGTAAATGCATAAGGCATGATCATTTTTCATTGGGAAGTGGTGTAGGATGGTTATTCTGACTCCCGTGGTAGATTTAGGATCCAGAGCACTAGATATTTATTTTGGAATATTGATGGGTTGCAAATGCTTTCCTTTTGCAGATATACGTCCCAACTAATCGTCGTGGTGCAGAGTCATTGCCACCAGGGATTGTGGTCTCGGAATTAGATTTTTATTTGCGAAGGTTGTGGGATGAACCAAGTGAGGTATGAAGCAAATATCTCTAATGATATTGTTTAATCCTGATTTAACAAAACAAGATAGAAATGTGGTAATTGTATAGATTATATTACCTTTAATTGTCTCTTGTTAAAAGAAAGTGTGAAAGACTCTCTGCAGGTTCTTAGCTTCGAGGTAGAGACCACAAAATTCTTTTCGATACATTCTTCGTCGAAATGGTGATGGAAATAAGGGAATCCTCAGCAAAGTATTGGAGATATTTTTGCATTTCCGAGTTAGTGAAGCCCAATCTCTCAGAAAATAGTAAGCACTGCATGCATCTCCCACTTTGTGTGACAAACAAACACTTAAGTGCTCTGAGTTGAGCTCTATAGTTAATGCACCATCTCCATGATTATTACTCCAGGCTATACCTTGAGCAAATGTGGCCTTAAATCTTTGACGCTTGAATCTTGCTGATGTACAACTTTGTCCATTGGAGAGTTAATTTGAACTTCCAACAACTCTGCCCCTTTATGATCACACTCAATAGTAAAAAGTTAAAGTTTTTGACAATGGGATTGTTGTTTAGGTGGGTCTGAGAATAATTTTCTTGGAAATAATTGTTGATGCTAGTCTTGATGATAAAGTCAACATTTTTACAACACTCTTACCAATAATACTTTGATTTGTCTTTGACACTACTTATGTACCCAGATATATATACACCACACTCCACACAAGCCTTGGAAACACTTCAACAACGAATTTTTTTTAAAAAAATTCTTAGATTTTATTAACTACTGCTCCAAGATCACAAATACTTAACTCGTGGGGTACACGTTGTGGGTTTAACGTCAAGACACGCCATCAAATGTATCTAGCAGGCAGCTGATGTTTATTGCCCATGAATCAGTTCATTTTTCAACTCTTTTGTCTTGCCCTTCATGAGCTGTTCTGGTAATCATATCATTGTGGCACGAACTTCATACTAGATACTTTAACTATTTTCTTGCAGGTTCTAAATAAAGATGGTTCATCCACGTCATATAGCTCCATTCCAGTATCAATGGTCTCATGTCTTAATCGGTTAGTATTTCTATTTTACTTTTTTCTTTCGTGAATATTATGTCCTTTCTATTGATTGATTGACTCACAAGCAGATCGTGACTATAATTTTTTTTTTGGTATATTTATGTCTTTTGGAATTGGAATAGATCTAGAATTTGGTGCTTTAGCTATTGTTTTGGGTCGTAATGCTCCTAATGAATAGGTTGTTTTTGGCTTTATGGATGCAAGTCTCTCTTTGGTTGTGTTACTTTGATTCCCACATCTCACTGTAAGTTAGTTTCTGCTTTGTCTATATTCGTTACTTTAACATCTATGTCTAAAAATTGACTTAATGCATTTCAATGCACTGATTCTATCCACATTAGTGATGGAAGCTCAGAATGGAAATAGTTACCAATTTCATATATAGAACTTGGTTCTTTTTGTTGTAGCTTGAGTGGATTGTTCTCCAATCACATAGGAATATTAATTAAACATTTCAAATCATGTCCTACCTTTATCCTTTTTTATGTTAGGCAGCCTAGGAGGAAACTCAAAGAAGAAGGGTATTGTTTCTCTTCTAACACTAGTCATTACTGAATGCATCTCTTTTTCCCTTACCACAATCCAATATTTCTTGCAGAATATAATTATAATTATCGCATGAATGTTGTACTTGTTTCTGGTAGAGTTGGACCTGTTGTGTATTTCGAAACGCACAACCAGTTAAGTTATTCACTTTTGAAAAACTAACTTTGTTCAAGCTACATCTTCTTCTTCTTTCATTTTTTGGTGCNTACTACTCCGACGTCTCCTTCCTATTTCACCAAGTTATTTGATGATTCTTGATTTTGTCAATGAATTGAAAAAACTATGGAGGAGATTGAAATTGATGGAACCAGTGTCATAGAATGGATTGTATCTTTTGTTTCCTCTACTCTGTTTTATGGCCTTCACATTTTTGCTACTATTTATACTTGTTGATTTTATAGTTCTGTATTTTGGAAGAAGAGGATGAGGCAAATCTTACAAATTATTCTAAGTAACTTTATCAGATAATTATGCAACTTATATTCAGTTTGCTTTTAGCTGAGTGTTTCTATTCAACAATTCTATAATATATAAAATTTTCAGTGATGATGTAGTTGAAATGTTTAGTATGTGGACAGTAGGCATATGTGATTCCCTCTTTTTCTTTGTTAATTGTAATTTTGTACTTTACAACTTATACTCAGTTTTCTTTGTTAACTGTAGGTATGGCAAGTCAGACCAATTAGAAGATGAGGGAGAAAAGGTGAAAGAACTGGAGTAATCTGAGGTTGAAGGTGAGAGTGAGGGGGATGTGGTATCAGACTTTGGTTTATTAACAAGAAAACAAGAGAGAGAATCAAGTGAGCTAAATGAAGGTGATGACGATAGCAAAGGCTCAGAATCAAGACCAGAGTTCCCCGAATCTCTAAATTGGACTGCTGGTTGCATAAGAAGAAAAGGAATCTCGTGAATCACACTGAGGACTTGAAGGTGATGAAGGCAAAGCAGGAGAGACTTCTTTACTTGTGTCCATTTTATCGAGTACAGGACTCCCTTGGCCACCAGTATGACTGTACAATTTGGAGGCTGTGATAAATTCTTTCATTATTCCACTGGAAAACTTCCGCCTCAATCTACTCCATCCATTTTCTCTTGCAGGAAGATGCATCTCAGATTCAGTACCTGATAATGGAAAAGGTGGAACAACCCCACCAGTAAGTGCTTTGTAGAAAATTTCAAAATCAAGGTCATATTCACCAACCTTCTTTTGACCAATATACTGGATGATATTATCATTAATCATGTCATAGTTCCAGCTAACAAACTTGCTTCGACCTTGTTCTTTTCCTTGCTGCAACCACCAGTGAAGAAGCGGTGCAAGAAGTTGTTTGAAGAAGATATATTTTCGGAGTTAATTAGATTAGAATTTAATGACTTTGGTATATGATACTTTTGTTACTTTTTGTAAGTAAAAGCATACATTTTAGGACATTTAGTTTTTGAAAAGTGAGTAAATACTTGTGTATCAATTTTATGTATTGATGTTTATATATATATATATATATATATATATATTTTATTATTTTATATATACATTTGGGAATTATTGTTGGCAAAAGGTAATTCATAAACACAATAACAATTGTTGCTAAAAGTTAATTGATAATAGATCAATAACTAACTCTCCCGCCAATTTTTTCACCACAACAGATATTTTTTGGTAAATAAGCTCATTTTTGCAACAATAACTTTTGTTGTTAAATATTCTCATAAGCCAAATTTACATGACTTTTTACCAACAAAATATAATTTAAGGCAACAATATTGTTTGTTGCGTTAAGTTAGCTATTGCAACAATACTATTGGTTGTTGCAAATACTTTTTCCATCGGCATTTATTGCAACGGCATGCAACAACTTTCTTGTTGTTGCTAAAACTACTTTTAGCAACAACATTTGATTTATGGCAACAAAAATTGTTGTTGGCAAATGCCTTCTTTCTTGTAGTGAGCTTCAGCTGCATCCTCAAATTTCCAAACTTTCCGTTAACCATCCGAAATCATCCCGAGGCCCCCGGGACCTCAACCAAAAATACGAACAAGTCATATAACATTGTTCAAACTTGTACCAATCCTCGAAACACTCAAAACAACGCCGAAACACCAAATCACCCTCGGATTCAAGCCTAAGGATTCCAAAACTTCCGGATTCCGCAAACGATCAAAAAGTCTATCAAACCTCCTCCGAATGACCTGAAATTTTGCACACACGTCACAAATGACACAACGGACCTACTTCAATTTCCGGAATTCCATTCCGACCCCGATATCAAAATTTTCACTACCAACCGGAAAATGCCGAAATTCCAATTTCGCCAATGCAAGCCTAAATCTACCACGGACCTCCAAAATACATTCCGATCACGCTCCTAAGTCCCAAATCACCTACCGAAGCTATCCGAACCATCAGAATTCACATCCGAGATCTTTTACACATAAGTCAACATCCAGTTGACTTTTCCAACTTAAGCTTACTCAAAAGAGACTAAGTGTCTCTCCAAAAATCACTCCGAACCCGAACCAATCAACCCGATACCACATAATACGACTGAACAACACATAAAGAAGTAAAAATGGGGAAACGGAGTGGTAACTCACGAAATCACCGGCCGGGTCGTTACACTCATACCCCTTATAGAGTGTTACGACGAGATTATAACTAACGTGTCAGGAATTAATCCGACAATTGAGAAAATCAATAACCCTAGACCATTTTACCATTGAATTCAACTCTATGATTATTGCTAATTTTATTGTTATTTTTCCCTAGTTAACTAAATTCAACTCATTATCCATTAAAAATCTTGCATCCGGGAATTGTCTGAGCTTATCATTAGCAGTGTTAAAAGTTGTAGTAAATAGGTTAGTTCCCTGTGGGATTCGACTCCGGACTTGAAGCGGAGTATATTTGCAGCGACCGCTTAATCCTTTTTACAAGGCATAGTTGGGCGTGATCAACTCCCTTTAGGAAAAAATAAGTAAAGTATGTATTTCACAATTTACCCATAATAATAATAGCATTTTCAAAAGTTTTGGAAAATAATTTGAGGAAGGAGTAGTTATGATAAGTGTACAAATAGAAAAAAATTATCTTTCTCTTGAATTAGTATAGTGGAAAAGTAAAAATAAAAATATATTTTTTAGTATAGTGGACAAATTAAAATGAACGAAGGAAACAATATTTATTACATTAATAAAAAAAAGTTACTGAATTCCTTAGTCTTGCTGGTTGAATATTAGATGGGGTTGAAACCAAAATTAGCAAACATTTATGGAAGTTTGATGAAAGCTCTTCTTGGAATGTTCAAGAGCTAGCTGTGGACAACTTAAGATTCGATTTTTAGATTAGTGTTTGTGTTTCCAAATTTGTATTATTGAGTCGATTGCTTTATACTGAAGTCAACATTAATGAATGGAGAAGCTAAGGTGATTATTTATGGGAAGAACAATTTGATATTTTGATGTGAAAATTTTGGGTTAATTACAGATCGAGTGTTTAGTTATAAAATAGAAAAATCATATCAAAATGGTATGTTATCTGGTGTTTATTATCAATATGGGAAAACATCATATTAAACCCCGTACAATTGTCTAGTTATCTGTCATTACTTGTTTGTATAAGGTCATTGAATGATAGAATACCATATAGTTAAAATCAATTTGATGATATTATATATGTTAATATTTCTACAGTCGTTTGTAAATATATAATATTACGATCAACTCAACATACCATGGCTATATAGTGAAAATATAATTAAATGATAGAGGTATACATACAAACAAATATCACGCATATCTATTTATTTGGTGTAAACATTTGATGCGAGTTCGTTACTGACTTAGAGCGTATATATTTGAGGGACATTTCAAATTTTGAACACTGTCCAGGGGTCCCAAATCTTGAGCTGCCTGCAACTCCAAGGTTGAAGATAGAAATATCGGTTCTTTGATTCTTGTAAATGAGGACCAGTATTTTATTGGTTAATTGCTATTTTAAACGAAAGAGCCTCTGCCTTGGATTCTGCATGTATTTAAGATTCACTCAGACTAGTATTGTGCTGTTCAAAAATAGCCAGATTTATAAGTGGTAATTAAAAATAGCCACAATTTTAAAAGTAATCGAAATTTAGCAACTTTTTATATAAAGATAAATCTGAACGAAAACAGTATTCAAAATCCAAAAAATATTCCAGCATAATATACTGAAGTTCGAATTTTCTACATGTGAATTTCCAGCATAATATTATGGAGTTCCTGCATAATATACTGGAAGTTCATACACAGGTGCTCCAATCTCCAGTATATTATGCTGGAAGTTCATACACAGGCAGGGGCGGATCTAGAGTATAATATATGGGTTCCCGAGAATCCAGTAACTTTTGCATAGACCATGTATTTTGTTAAATTTTTTATTAAATATCTATAAATATCTATTTGTGAACCCAGTTATTATTATTCATTAATTTGAGATTGCGACAGGAACCCATAAACTTAAAATCCTGGATCCGCCTCTGTACACAGGTGCTCCAATCTCCAGTATACTATGCTGGAATTTTTGGTATGTTGGAGTTCCAGCATAATATGCTAGAAGTCCATACAAAGGTGCACCAATCTCTAGTATATATTAAGCAGGAACTTTTTGTGTTGCAGCAAAATAGTGGCTATTTTTTAATGACTTTGTAAATATTGGTTATTTTTTAATTATTAATCCGAAACTACTTAGCCCGTGCTATTATCACTAGTTACTTATGTATTATACTAGTAAGTTCAAAGTTGTGGGGTATAGTTGAAGAGATGTAGTCGACTCGTTTGTCTTAACTGTTTAATTAACTTCATCCAATATATTTGAACTAGTAACGGACAATTTTATAATAAATGCCCAAAGACAACATACAAAAACAGAAACACCATCACGTGAATCTGGTTACTTGTTTACTGAAACAAGTACCTCTGCACTTAAAAAAAAAAGAGATTTTTGTTATAAATAGAATTTTATTTATGATAAATGTTTATATTTAGAGAAATTCTAGGGTTTATTATTTGGTGGCTAAGTCACCCTCTCCCTATAAATAGAGAGTTCTATTCCATTGTAATTCATCCCAAAATTCAATAAGAATTCTCTCTCTTTACTTTTCTCTGCAATACTCTTGTTCTTCTTTTATTATTTTATAACACGTTATCAGCACGAGACTCTAACCAATTGAGTAGAAGCTTTGGGATTGAGCATAATGATTATCAATTATTCCATAAACTTCCTTCATGATTAAATTTTGGATTTAAGGTAAGTATTTTACTTTATTTTTCTCTTTTAAATTCTTGAAATTCTATAATTTGATTTTATATAAAAGTAAAGACAACAAAGTTTGATTATAACTCTAATGGAGTTTGTAAGAAATTATAACCACCTGAAGTGGTAAAATTTCTATGTCTTGCCATGATCAAATTCATGTATGATTATGAGCACAAGAAGTGAAAACCTGTCCCATTGAATTTGCTCCATTCTCATTCCTTTAAGAGATTGTGATAGCAATATGTGATAAGTCTGAAAGAAGACAAAATTATTACCGTGAAGGTATCAATGAATGTGGACGTGGCAATAGACGAAATTATAATCGCCATCATTGTGATAATGAGAATAATAAGGATTCTCAAAATAATCCTTCGCTCTCTGAAAGTAATATTTGTCATCGATTTGACATGAGATTTTATAAAGCACATATAGATGATTATGGTCCATTCATGATGTGAATGTGACAACATCTGATTTATGAATACATATTCATTCTTGGAGGAATATGAACGTGCTAGTGGTAGTGAATATACCACGCTCACCTCTAGAAGGAGGTTTGAGAGGAAATAAGAAAATAATGTCATTATTATGGCATAAATGGTCATTGGTCACGTACTTATTGTACGCCAAAATATTTTGGCATTGTGATTATTAAAAGACAATGGTAATGCAAGACCATAATGGTATAACTTTCTCTTTTAAAGAGATATTCACCATATGGATGTTGATGAATATGTGGTACTACAAAATTAATTGAGAACTCTGCAAGAGCCAATTATACTATTTTGGAGAAACAAAATTGGTTACCAATAAGGTATTGTGTTGTAGTAAGTCTCAAAGAAACTTATTCAGTTTCCAAAGTATACGCGAAAGCGATTGATTATATTGAGACTATAAATAAAGGAAAGATTTAATATCTTCTATTACTACAACTTGTAGCGGGGTAATATGTATGTGAAAAGTTACCCGCTTTATTCTTCGGTTTGTACTACACAAACAAAAGAATGCCACAATAAAGAGAAGTTTATTGATATAAAAACCCATATCATAATAAACTTGGAGTTTATTGATAATTGCACACGTCATGGTGTAAAGCTGAAGTTTATCAATATTGATAATTTATTCAGTTGGCATAATTGGTTTAGCCATGTTAATTCAAGTATGATGTGCAAACATAAAAGAGAATTCACATGGGTAAATATTAAAGAACTAGAAAGTTCTTTACGAATTCTCTTATATTGCTTGTTCTCATTAATTAACATACCAACTAAAATTGGGATTGAATCCCATGAATGCTGGAAATATCAAAGGTGAAAACGGGCCCGTTCACCTGCCATGTATACCACATAAGATGCATCTATGAGATGGTTACATGTGCGAATATTAATAACACGCAACATGGTGTTTTGCGAGGTAACTTGCTCAACAATTTAATTTCGAGCATAATTTCCAGATTTTCTATTCAAGAAGTTCATCTTGATAAGTTGGTTTACATCACAGTTGGTTTAGCAAAATAATTTATTAAGTGCCTCCACTTAATAACTAAACTATTACTTATGAGAACAAAGTTATCTATATCAGTTTGATATAGGTTATATACGAAAGTATATTATTTTCTCCCCTCACAAGTGGTTTCAGGGTCAGGAACCAAATAATTCTATCTCCTTATTATTGATGTGCGCTGTATATTTTGATTAACACCATAACGCACAAAGATGGGTTCTCAAAGTTGAGGAAACAAGTTAGTTTTTCTAACATGAGGGGGAGATATGATAAACAGTTGAGAAAAAGTTACATGGAATGAATTATCATTTATACATCTAGATCCCCGAATAAAATAATATGAACTTGAAGTTCATAAAAGGATAATTCATGTGCAATTTATTGCAAAGCATGTCAGACGCATTTGCTGTCCCAAAGAAAGTAACTATATTCTCATTGCAAATGCTACTATTAGAATAAGTCCTAGAAGGACAAAGTCTATGGTAAGCATAAAGCGTATAGACAATCGATTTCAAATAAACTTCTTGATAAAGAAGATGGGCAAATGATCAAAATGATCACAATAAAGGAGGCAAGTGATCTAGAAGATCACATGACATAACACTTCATAAAATCTCATGAGTGATTCAGGTACCTGAATATATGAATGAAGAGATCTCTATGTTATGTCTTTATGAAAAATAAGGAGGTTGGAACCGATGTAAAATGTTTGTCGACGACATCTATAATAGCGCTAAATATATATGAGAATCTTAAGTCTGAAGAAACAATTCAAATAGAATTGGTTTCATATGAAAGCCATGTAGTTTTGAACATGTAGTTCAAACACTTGAAAGTATAAGTCAATGGTATGTGCAATCAGTTTTCGATATCTTATATGTCTAGCATGACATGAAAACTTGATATGCATCTAAAGTCTATTATATGGCTTATATAACTTAACAATCCCTGAAGGATTTAAATTGCTTAAAGCATATAGAATTCATGGTCATGAAGTACTACATCCTCAATGCAATTTGTGCACAAATGTATTCTTCTATAACTATATGCATGATAATATGATAGCAAGAGTTTTCACCTCTATGTGAAGATATTGAACTGATGATTCCAACAAGATCATATGAAGACAATCCATCTCTATCAAGAATGATGATTTCAAGGTGCAATATATTCATCAAGTATATGGCTGATTTATTTATCAACTATCTACCAAAGATCTTTTGAAGATGGTGCACAAGATTGGAATGCAAATGCTTAAGGATGTGAAGTGATGCTCTCATGAGGGGGAGTTAATACGCGTTGTACTCTTTTTCCCTTACAAGGTTTTGTCCCACTGGGTTTTCCTTGCAAGGTTTTTAACGAGGCAACCAAAAGGCGTATTATTAGATATGTGTACTCTTTTTTCTTTTCTAGAATTTTTTTTCCCATTGGGTTTTATTTTAGTTAAGGTTTTAACGAGGCACACTATCTGTTGAATAGACATTCAGGGGGAGTGTTATAAATAGAATTTTATTTATGGTGAATGTCTATATTTAGAGAGATTCTAGGGTTTATTACTTGGTGGCTAAGTCACCATCTCCCTATAAATAGAGAGTTCTATTCCATTGTAATTCATCCCAAAATTCAATAAGAATTCTCTCTCTTTACTTTTCTCTGCAATACTCTTGTTCTTCTTTTATTATTTTTATAACAATTTTTACATACTTGCTCCCTTTTTAAAAACTATTCTCATAAATGATAGTAAGCTTTGTTTATTCCAAAAACAGCACATTTTTTTACTTTATTAGCACTTTCACGTTGATAACTCTATTAATTAAGGGATCCCTCTACATTAATACATTCTTTACTTCATTTCCTTTGCCCTCAGTCTTCCATAATTTCTTTTTCTCTTCCATTAATGACACTTACCCAAATATATCAAAGATTCTGAAAGAAGAATATCTCAAAAATAATTCCCTCTGCACAGTGAGAATTTTAGTATTTTTTTTCTTTTTTGAGTTTTAAACTTTTTTCTATATAATTCTATTTTAACTCAAAATATACCTTTAATATATTTCAAGTATATTATATTGTGATAATTTACAATGTAAATACTCCATCAATATGTCATATATATTTTTATATGTATTTATACCACATATATAACTTATATATATATATATATACACACACACACATCATAATACATTATTATATTGATATTATTCAAAGTATATTGCTAGCATATACCTTACATAAATTTTATCTAAAATATTAACATGCCCCTAATATATAATAGAAGAAAAAAATATGTCACATATACTGTTTTTATACGGATAATTTATACAAATATGCATGTTATATTAGTGCAAAATATAAATGGCATGTTAATAATATCTATTTAAATATAAATAAGTGTATTAATAAACTATGCATATACACATGATTTTTCCTAATAAAATACATGATTTATAATATACCATAAACATACGTTATATTTTTTTTCACGAAATATATATTTTTTATTTCATTGGAATATACAGATATATAATTTTGCTAGGATTAAGTTGAATAAAAAGGTCCATGTATAAAAAGGAAAAAAATTGTTATGGAATGGATCGATGATATATATTTAAATATAAGGACGTATATAAACAACATATGCATATATACATGAATTTTCCTAAAAATACATGATTTATAATGTATATTCCACAAATATACATTATATTTTTTTCATCAGAATATAAAGATGTATAATTTTGCTACATTATATTATATAAAAAAGTTCATGTATAGAAAGAAAAAATATATATTATAGAATGGATTGGTTTCTAACGAAAACATAAAGCATGTTATGGAATGGAGGACATTAAATACTATGACTGCCTTTTTAAGCAGCTTGCTGATTTGAATTGAATTAAATCTGTTATATGTATAAATATTTTACTGCCATATTTGTTAATCATTAATTAATACTAATTTTTTATATTATGATTCTAATAGTGTGCTATTAATGAAAGTAGCCCTTAAAATTAGCATTTGGAGCTTGGGCATAATTCCAAAGCCCAGAGTAGCAATTTGGGTTTGTGGGGAAACAAACACAAGGGGAATAAAGACGAAGTGATGCTATTAATAAAAATAATATTAAATAAAGGATCAGCCAGGTAAAAATCTCTAATTTTAATTGGAAACTTATACAAATATCCCAAATAAGTTTCAGTTTACCAATCTCTAACCATTACTCATAGACTTATCGAACTAGCCAAACACATATAAAAATTGAAAAGCCAAATAAATAATATTCTTTCTCTTAAAGAATTACATGCAAAAATCGCCTTTCATATTTTTAAGCGTGATTAGCAACAATAGATGCAAGACGGAAAGGATATCTCATGGATGAGGTAGCAAATAAGGTGATGAAATACCCAAAAAAAATAATACGATATTCCAATAATCTAAGCAAAAAAGGAACTTTTTCAATAGTGTGTAATTGAAATTCGTTGAAAACATATAGATAAGTCAATATACAAAATTTGAGGAAGATTGGAGGTGATATGGACCGGTTTTGTATCAAAATTCGTAATTAAATCGAGGTCAAAAAATTCTTCTGTGACACATGCATCATGCATGTGTCTCACACACATGTATATATGGATACACATATAATACACAATTAATACAAATATGATACATATGTGATACACAAATGATACATATATCATTTTTTTTCATGTTCAGTTTTTACTTCGAATTTTCAATTCAAACCATCTCAAAACTTTACCAAATCATCCCAAAACTGAGATTCAATCTCCTTAAGATGTACCCAATCTATTCTAACAACACCCACTCAAAAGAAAGCAAAAATTTGATATTTTTTTGCTACAAATAGCTAATTGGCTAATATTAGTAATATTTGGGTAACATTAATAATATTTTATGAATTGACTAATTTCTATAATGAGCTCCTTATAAATGGACATAGCCGGTAGTTTTCCATTTTCAGAAATATGATTTTGTACCCATTTTCTTTTCAAAAATTCTGGCCCCCATTCTTTAAAGAAAAATAAGCTGAATAGTAGATAATTTCATTTACACCATACGAATTCATATTTTGTATTTTAGGGCTGTGAAATTGTGGTGATAAATTTTCTTTATATTGCATAATCCAAATCCAAGCTCAAGAATTTTCTTTAAACTTATTTTATGTAATTAAATCAACAATGCATAATTGTTTACTAAACAACTTTAATCAGGACGTGCCTTGTGATTTTATTTGGGAAATTGAGAAACTGTGTTTAGAATTAAATATTTAAGATTTTAAAATGAAGAATAGGAGCAGCGAAAAACAGATGCCACGTGGCAGAAGGCTTTGGATTGCGTGAGGAGAATCACCATTTTTTCATGTCAACAACGAGAGTTTTTAGCCAATATTGTCCCTTATCTTTGAGGACAGGTTTATTTTGGTCCCTCAAATATAACTTAAAGCATATTTAGTCCCTTAAGTATACTAAAGTGAAGCACCTTTAGTCTCACTGACTCAATGTTTCAAAAACTAACAGCACTATCTCGTGCTACTCATGTGACACTATAAGAAGAAGATCAATAGTAAAAGAAAAAAGTCGTTCCCATTTCGGGGTTGGTTTTAACACTCACCGTCTTTTTCATTTACTTATCGAAAATATTTTATAAACCAACACCTACTAATAGTACAGAGCAAATAAATTTAAGATTTTAACGTTGAACTTTTACGTTTAAAAATTTCGGTTGATTTTTTGCAAAAAGAAAAATTAAAATTTGAAAGAAATAGAGCTGTCAGGATCACTTCCATGCATATTATTGAAGCAAACGAATAATCAGGTTGTACTATCACTCTTAGCCCGCGCTAGAAACTATTTACATCTGGTAGTCGAAAAGTATATAAAATTTGTATAATATATATATATATATATATATATATATATATATATATATATAAAATATATATTGTAACGACCCGACCCATCGTCCCATGGATTACTGCCCCGTTTTTCCCATTTTATGCTTCTTCATGTTTCATTACCGGTATGTGGTGAGTTAGAGTTGATTCGGATTGGTTTTGATAAGAAATGAGACATTTAGTCTCTTTAAGGAAGGCTTAAGTTGGAAAAGTCAACCGGATGTTGACTTATGAGTTATAGGGCTCGGATGTGATTTTCAGTGATTTGGTTAGCTTCGGGGGATGATTTGTGACTTAGGAGTGCGATCGAAATTGATTTTGGAGGTCCGGTGTAGAATTAGGCTTGAATTGGCGAAGTTAATATTTTGGCGGATTCCGGTTGATAGGTGAGATTTTGATCCGAGGGTCGGAATGGAATTCCGAGAGTTGCTGTAGCTTCGATATGTGATTTGTGATGTGTGTGCAAAATTTCAAGTCATTCGGACGTCGTTTGGTTGGGTTTTTGATCGAATGCGTGTTTCGGAAGTTTTTAAAGAACTTAGGCTTGAATCCGATGAGAATTGATGATTTTAGTGTTGTTAGATGTGTTTTGATGATTGGAACAAGTTTGGATAATGTTTTAAGACATGTACGTGCTTTTGGTTGGGGTCCCGGTGGCCTCGGGTGAGTTTCGGGGTGGTTTCGGACCATTTTTAGGCCATTTTTAACTGCTGATTTTTGGCTACAGCAGTGTTCTATGCGATAGCGGGGAATAGGTCGCGATCGCGGTGAGTAAAATGTGAGAAATGTGCCAATAAATCGCGATCGCGGAAAGCCGTTCGCGATCGCGGAGAAGAAATATCCTGTTGCGTTGATCCCACTTCGGAAGCTTATATCTCACAATCTATAAGGAACTTGGAGATGATTCAAAAATAAAAATTGTAGCCTTTTGTGTCTAGTTTTCAGAAATGTAAATTAATTGAAATTTGAAGTTGTGTACAAAAAGTTATGGTGGTTACACTATAGGCTGTCCGGGAAGGTCTCTAATACACAGGGTTGACTTTAAAAGCTTATATCTCGCAATGTATAAGGAGTCAGGAAATGAGCAACATATGAAATTATAGCTCTATGTGTCTAGTTTTCAGAACATCAAACCATTTGTAATTTGGAGTTGTGTGAAAATAGTTATGACCGTTATACTGGAGGCTGTCCGGAAGAGCTGAGAACTGTTCATCGCGATCGCGAAGCATTGACCGCGATCGCGAAGAGTAAATTTTGGGCTGGAAAAATTGTTCTCCGCGATCGCGAAGCATTTTCCGCGATCGAGAAGAGTAAATACCTGGGCAGAATGTTTTAAAACACGTCAGTCGCGATTTTAGGGTCATTTTACACCCATAGTTGCTCGTTTTTGGAGATTTTTGGAGGAGATGAAAGAGGGATTCAAGAGGAATCGACTTGAGGTAAGAATCTTTGTCTTAAAACTCGATTATATTGTGAAATCCACCTAGAAATTCATGGAGTTAAGCCTAAAATTGATGAACTAGGGCTTGGAATTTTGAGAATTTAAATTGGGATTTGAGAGAGCATATGGACTCCGATTTTGGTAAATTTGATACGTACGGACTCGTGGCGAGACGAGGAATCCAGTGATGTGAGTTTTGTAATTTTTCGAGAAGTGGGACCGGGGCTCGGGTTTTGCTAGTTTCGAGATTTTTGCTATATTTTGATTGTTTTCGATTGGGTATTGTTCCCTTGGCATAGCGTGATGTATTCGCTCTGATTTTGGTTAGATTCGACGCACGTGGAGGCCGATTGGAGGGGCAAAGGCGTCGCGGGCTAGAGATTTCGCCTGTTCGAGGTGAGTAATACTTGTAAATGATATCCTGAGGGTTTGAAATCCCGGATTTGCACATCATAGTGCTGTATTGTGGCGACTTGCACGCCAGGTATGAGCGTGGGGTAGAGCACCGTTGGGGATTGTGACTTGGTCCGTCCCGGTTGTTGATTTTACTGCGTAATTGACTGAAACCTACTTGATGTTATCGTGATTTGGGCTGATTGCCATGTTTTGGGCTTCGTGCCGATTATTTGAATCCTTTAGGGATTATTATCACTGTTTTCATGACACTTAGCATGTTAAATGACTTCAGTCCTGAGTTAAACACAGTTTTGAAATGTGCAGTCATATTGCTAAAGTTTAAAGACTTAAATTGCATTTTCTGATGTTTTGAGTTAAAAGCTATTACTTGACATTGCCCGAGTGGCTCATTTGCGTTGATCTGGACTGAATATGGATCGGGCTGCACGCCGCAGCGATACTATGATGATATTGCGCTTGGGCTGTAGGAGCCCCTCCGGAGTCTGTACACACCCCAGTGAGCGCGGGTACCCAAATGGATCGGGCTGCACGCCGCAGCGGTCATATGCATTGCATTGCATTCATGCATTGGTTCCTGTTTGTACTACGTGTCATGACATTTAGCACTCTCATATCATTGGCATCCATGCTACTTCTTGTACTGATTACCAGACGCCCTGGTGTTAACTGTTTGTGGAGTGCTGTACCCGAGGGGCTGACTTATGTGCGGACTTGCACCATCTGATTACGCATTCATTTGTTTGACTGTTGGAAAAGGATGTTTTCAAAAGAGGTTTTAAACTGAGCCAGATATTTTCTAAAGGATTTTCACGGTTTTACTGTTTTCTTAAAGAGTTGTACTGCCCTATATAGCATGATGGAGTGCTCTTACGTGATTTCTTGCCTCTCAGTTATTATTTACTCTTATTACTCACTGAGTTGGAAGTACTCACTTTACTCCCTGCACCTCGCGTGCAGTTGCATGTATTGTTCACCCGGTAGCGGGTTATTAGCTGATTGAAGGTATGGCTATTGTAGTTGAGTAAGGTGACCGCTAGCGTTCGCGGCACCGGACTTTGACTTTGATTCCAGATTTTTGTTTTGTATATTACTGGCCCTGTAATAGTGTTCAGACTCCTTTAGATGCTCGTAACTTGTGACACCCCGGTCGGGCTGTGTTGGATTGTGGATATCATTAATTAGTGTCATTTAGGCGTATTTTGCTATTCATTTATGTTTAATTATTTGAAAAAGGTTAATTGGGTTAGTTGGCTGGCCTTGTCTTCACGAGAGGCGCCATCACGACCAGGGTTGGAAATTGGGTCGTGACAAGTTGGTATCAGAGCCTAGGTTACTAGGTCTCACGAGTCATGAGCAGGTTTAGTAGAGTCTCGCGGATCGGTACGGAGACGTCTGTATTTATCCTCGAGAGGCTGCAGAACCTTTAGGAAAACTTCACTTTCTTGGAATTCTTATCGTGCGTACTTGATTCAGCTTGAGATATAACTCTTGAAATTCCTTCCACACGTCTGTATGCGCACGCGAGCGCTCAGTTCTGTATGTGCCTTGATGGCTAGTGATTCCCCGATCAAGGGGCGAGATGTAATCTCCGTGAGTTTGATGTTGGGCCAGTCTGGAGGACTTGAGGCCGGATCTTTGCCTATGGCTTAAGCACTGAGGTGCTGATTGTGTGAGCAAGTGTTTTGAACTTATATGTTCAGTATTGTCCTTATTAGCCGGAATGGCGGTTGGATATCCATGTGATGAGTATGTTAGTACTGCGAGATGTATCCATGTGATCTTGGTAGTGACGAAGGAGTCTGCTGAATAATAGATGAGCTGTTAAGTGTTCGATTCCTGTTGTGATTTGATGTGTAGTCCGAGTTATGGGCGCGTGAAGAATATTTTCGTGTCTCCTAGCTGGGGAGTGAAGTGCATTACGTGTGGCGGTATGAGTTCAGACTCAGGAAGACTAAATGACTGTGTTATGTGTATGTCGATGGAAGGTGTGCTGAAATACTAAATTGAGGTGAAGCAGGTGGGTTATCTCCTGCGGAGTGTTCTTAAGTGGCATGGTCCCTATGTGTATGCTAGAAAGATCTCATGTGTAATTGAAGAGTACGTGTTGAAATTTGATAAATTCGGGTCGCTCAAGGGAGTGGACTCAACTGGTATGGGGATGAATGCGAGATTTGTAGAGGATTTCAGTGCTAGATGATCTGTGCTTTCACAAAACTTGTAGATGATTTGAGTTTAATCTCACTATGATATTGTGACATCATTAGAGTAAAAGTATTATGGGTTATCGAGTGTGTCTTGATATATGGCTTTGAGCCAAGTTGGGGAGGTTGCTGTTGATTAGCTGATCGCACGGTTATGTGCTATGTTGGTTCCGTTTCGAGGTATGCTGGCAAATCAGTTCTAGTTGCAGAAATTGAGCCGAGGATGGCATGAGTGAAGCAAAAATTTCGACAAAGGTTATATTATGTTCCATAGAGTATGAGAATTACGGAATGTCTAGAGTCGTTGTTGGTGAAGAATGCTCGGTGCATAGAGCAGGAAGTTGCTTGGTTGTATTGGGATGCGGGTCTCATTTTACGGTATCGGAGTGCCAATAAAGCACGAGTGGTTCTGTTCGTTAAATCAGGTAAGTTGTAGATGAATAAGAGTGAATGACTCTCGAGAATGGTTTTAATGTGTTCAAGAATCTACATGTAACACTCAGGTGTTTTAAGGCTGTGTATGTGACTAAAGACAGTGTTTTCAATAGAAAATGTCAAGACTTGTGGTATTTTTATGTTGATCATGGGATCCTATGTGTCGGTACCTGGAAAGTAAAGGAAGCGAATTTAGACTCGCAGAAAGTTCTTCAGAGTAAAGTATTCGGGAATGTGGTATTTCTGGGAAACAATTGAGAGAGTATTCAGTGGCCTATGGGTCTTAGACAGTGTGGTCTTATGTCCGAGTCTCGTGTGGTAAGCTTGGATTGAGGCATTGCGATGCTACACGAGGGAGAAATATCAAGTGGATGATGAATCAAAAGGGAAATTAGATAGATGGAATAGCTTGATAGTAGACCGAATCGGTATGGTAAGGATATGATTAATTCTTCGTATGTGTTCGAGGCAATGGACTTTTACAGGTATTGTGCAGCAAGGCTCTTGAGTTCTGACAGCTTGCTTGGCTTGGTTCGGGTAGAAGGATTCAGTCCTGGCAGTTTAGCTTGTGCAATGGAATTGTAAGAGAGTTCTTGATGAGTGTTACCGTGGTTTAGAGACGTATATATAGTCTATGGGCATGCGAAGCATGGAATGTGTAATGATTTCTCTTCTAGATGGGATTGAATGGAGAGTTCTTGACTAATGGAGTACATAGATGTTGGTGGTTAGGAAAAAGGGAGATGGAGTTCTCGTGTTATCCTAGTGGGTTATGGTATACGCGGTATGTGGTGAAGAATTGAGATTTGCGTGTTCGAGGATTCAGTTCAGTTAAGAATGGAAAGTCATTAATTCGTAAGCAGCACGGGCAGCTGCAGGTGATTAAAGAATTGATCTTCAGACGATTAAGGAAATGGTATTGCTATTCTAGTGATTTGACGGGGGTATATGTTCAGTAAAAAGGGCAAGGTGATGTAAGCTGAGGATGCTACGTTAGTATGGCGGTGTTTCATGCTTGATCGACTGCTGATATCTGAGTGTGGTTGATGGCACAGGGGAATTTTAGAACATCTTTCGTGGAATGATTGGGTACGTGAAGTGTGATATGTGTTCATACGGTGGAATCTGGGATCAGGTTCAGTGATTCGTGTGCTATACGGAGTCGGAGACTGGGAGTTCTCATGTTCCGGCTATGCAGTGGTTGTAAACCGTGTGTATCGATACCGTTAGCGGCCCGAGCAGATCTTTCTTCGTTGGTATGTTAGATTTTGGATATGATGTTGAGATGTAGACTGGTTGTCTCAGTGTTGGGTTATTCGAGACTACTGTGCCATGGACTATGTCGGAAAATGCCACAGGCCGCGTGGCGAGGTGCATCGGATTATGTTATAGCAGAGTGTGTTGCATTCCAAAGGCCAGCGGACGGCTGGGAAGGATTGCTTTTCTTAATTGGGCCTTCGTGGCGGATGTCAGTGCAGAGGTTCTACCATTGATTTAGTTCCGGTATTGAGGGACTTTTTCGGATGCGTTTCTTGTGGCCGGGCATGTCGCCGGGTGAGATTGTGGATTTCGGTATTTATTTGGTGCCGGGCACCGTATTGTACGGCTCTGGCAGGAGTCATAGTAGTAGAAGGAGCAGCTTCAGGCTTCCTGGTATTGAGTTCGTTGGCAGGCCAATGTGGCTACGTATTTAGCTTGAGTTAGCTTGGTTAGCCCCGAGCTGTATTGCTGAGGGATAGGTTGATTCGATTGTTCTTGAACTGGTTGGTGATTTGGGAAGATCTATGAGTTGTTTCTTTTTCTGTGCGGTGAGGCGTTATGATTTTCGGACTGTGGGCACATATAGTGCGGTGCTATCGAGATTCATAGTGGAAGTTGAAGGGGGGACCTCAGTTGTGTTTGAGTTTTGTAGCTTACAACGCTATATGTAGATACCATTATGCACTCAGTATGCTTACGACCGATACTCGGTATTTTGTTATAATGAGCAAATTTGGTTCGATGTGCATCTCCCTATGTGAGATATTTGTGTGGATCGGGTGGCACGCCGCCACGGGTATGTTATCTGGATCGGGTTGCACGCCGCAACAGTGTGATGTTGAGAATAGTTTTCCATATGTTACCTTATATACCTTGCTTCCTGGTTTCTGAGGAAAGTCCGTATTGGGTGTTGCTCGGCGAATAGCGTGTCGGTTGTGTCCTTTCAGGATTGAATGGTGTATATTACTTGCTTCACCGTGGGTGTGATGGATTGCTTGGTTTCAGACATCAATCTGTGCGTGGCTGCCTATTTTGAGCATGGTGACTTGAGGTGCTTCATGTGTAACAGTGTTTGGATAGGATCGCGCGTTGTGGCGAGGCCACGTGAAGTTATGACCTTTCGAGGAGGATTCAGGTACTCTATTTCTATGATGTGAGACGGGGTCTCAGCTTAGTGTTGTAATGGTACTGTTGAGCTTGGGGTACAGCTCTTTCGTTTGAGTCATTTGTCATGATTTGAGTATGTCCAGACTGTTCCTTAATGGTGCGTGCATTATGCAAGTTGTGGCTTAGGCCTGTATTGAGGTGTCGTATCACCAGGGTGGCGTGTTGAATTCGAGGTGATTGTTGGGGTCACTAATGAATACGAACGGATTTGATTTTAGCTTGTTGGAAGGATAATACCGAGGTTCGGCTTGGAATCTGCGGTGATATTAGTCAAAAGGGAAGTGGCTTCATGAATGGTTGATCTGAGAAATGGTTACGGTTTATTGCGTGTTTCATTTATCGTTGGCAGTATATGAAAGTGTTGGAATAAGACCTTAGTCGATAAGAGGTTTTCTACCGGTATTCGGGTGTTGTGGGCAACTGCTGTGAATAAAAGTTATCATTTCGAGTGTTGGGGTTATGTAGTATATCATATGATTGCACCTGAGGTTGCAGGTATGGGTTATTACAGCTGGTTCGGACTTATCCTGAGCACAGATGTGAGGTTCCGATCTTGTGTATGATTTCGGAAAGTGCAATGTGGTTCTACGGTTTATGGTCTAGATGAGTTGTGAGATTTCAGCTATGTTGTGTTATCGGACCTATGTGAGATAGGGTGACGTGAGATCATCCCGGGTATATGCTTGGTAAAGTTATTCAGCTATTGGGTTGCTTCTAGAACAATTCTGGATACGCTCGAGGACGAGCGTTTGTTTAAGTTGGGAGGATGTAACGACCCGACCCGTCGTCCCATGGATTACCGTCCCGTTTTTCCCATTTTATGCTTCTTCATGTTTCATTACCGGTATGTGGTGAGTTAGAGTTGATTCGGATTGGTTTTGATAAGAAATGAGACATTTAGTCTCTTTAAGGAAGGCTTAAGTTGGAAAAGTCAACCGGATGTTGACTTATGAGTTATAGGGCTCGGATGTGATTTTCGGTGATTTGGTTAGCTTTGGGGGATGATTTGTGACTTAGGAGTGCGATCGGAATTGATTTTGGAGGTCCGGTGTAGAATTAGGCTTGAATTGGCGAAGTTAGTATTTTGGCGGATTCCAGTTGATAGGTGAGATTTTGATCCGAGGCTCGGAATGGAATTCCGAGAGTTGCTGTAGCTTCGATATGTGATTTGTGATGTGTGTACAAAATTTCAAGTCATTCGGACGTCGTTTGGTTTGGTTTTTGATCGAATGCGTGTTTCGGAAGTTTTTAAAGAACTTAGGCTTGAATCCGATGAGAATTGATGATTTTAGTGTTGTTAGATGTATTTTGATGATTGGAACAAGTTTGGATAATGTTTTAAGACATGTACGTGCTTTTGGTTGGGGTCCCGGGGGCCTCGGGTGAGTTTCGGGGTGGTTTCGGACCATTTTTAGGCCATTTTTAACTGCTGGTTTTTGGCTACAGCAGTGTTCAATGCGATCGCGGGGAATAGGTTGCGATCGAGGTGAGTAAAATGTGAGAAATGTGCCAATGAATCGCGATTGCGGAAAGCCGTTCGCGATCGTGGAGAAGAAATATCCTGTTGCGTTGATCCCACTTCGGAAGCTTATATCTCACAATCTATAAGGAACTTGGAGATGATCCAAAAATGAAAATTGTAGCCCTTTGTGTCTAGTTATCATAAATGTAAATTAATTAAAATTTGAAGTTGTGTACAAAAAGTTATGGTGGTTACACTATAGGCTGTCCGGGAAGGTCTCTAATACACAGGGTTGACTTTGAAAGCTTATATCTCGCAATATATAAGGAGTCAAGAAATGAGCAACAATGAAATTATAGCTCTATGTGTCTAGTTTTCAGAACATCAAACCATTTGTAATTTGGAGTTGTGTGCAACAAGTTATGACCGTTATACTGGAGGCTGTCCGGAAGAGCTGAGAACTGTTCATCGCGATCGCGAAGCATTGACCGCGATCGCGAAGAGTAAATTTTGGGCTGGAAAAATTGTTCTCCGCGATCGCGAAGCATTTTCCGCGATCGAGAAGAGTAAATACCTGGGCAGAATGTTTTAAAACACGTCAGTCGCGATTTTAGGGTCATTTTACACCCATAGTTGCTCGTTTTTGGAGATTTTTGGAGGAGATGAAAGAGGGATTCAAGAGGAATCGACTTGAGGTAAGAATCTTTGTCTTAAAACTCGATTATATTGTGAAATCCACCTAGAAATTCATGGAGTTAAGCCTAAAATTGATGAACTAGGGCTTGGAATTTTGAGAATTTAAAAATTGGGATTTGAGGGAGCATTTGTACTCCGATTTTGGTAAATTTGATACGTACGGACTCGTGGCGAGACGAGGAATCCAGTGATGTGAGTTTTGTAATTTTTCGAGAAGTGGGACCGGGGCTCGGGTTTTGCTAGTTTCGAGATTTTTGCTATATTTTGATTGTTTTCGATTGGGTATTGTTCCCTTGGCATAGCGTGATGTATTCGCTCTGATTTTGGTTAGATTCGACGCACGTGGAGGCCGATTGGAGGGGCAAAGGCGTCGCGGGCTAGAGATTTCGCCTGTTCGAGGTGAGTAATACTTGTAAATGATATCCTGAGGGTTTGAAACCCCGGATTTGCACATCATAGTGCTGTATTGTGGTGACTTGCACGCCAGGTATGAGCGTGGGGTAGAGCACCGTTGGGGATTGTGACTTGGTCCGTCCCGGTTGTTGATTTTACTGCGTAATTGACTGAAACCTACTTGATGTTATCGTGATTTGGGCTGATTGCCATGTTTTGGGCTTCGTGCCGATTATTTGAATCCTTTAGGGATTATTATCACTGTTTTCATGACACTTAGCATGTTAAATGACTTCAGTCCTGAGTTAAACACAGTTTTGAAATGTGCAGTCATATTGCTAAAGTTTAAAGACTTAAATTGCATTTTCTGATGTTTTGAGTTAAAAGCTATTACTTGACATTGCCCGAGTGGCTCATTTGCATGTTCTGGACTGAGGATGGATCGGGCTGCACGCCGCAGCGATACTATGATGATATTGCGCTTGGGCTGTAGGAGCCCCT
>NW_017671315.1:268758-273024 GCF_001879085.1 Nicotiana attenuata
AGTGTCATTTAGGCGTATTTTGCTATTCATTTATGTTTAATTATTTGAAAAAGGTTAATTGGGTTAGTTGGCTGGCCTTGTCTTCACGAGAGGCGCCATCATGACCAGGGTTGGAAATTGGGTCGTGATATATAAAGATATATATATATATATATATATATATATTATCATTTTTCGGCTATTATTTTTACAGCGATTATACAATATTATTTTCTCATTGAAAACTTGCACAGAAGGGGATATTTTCAATGTCAAAATTTTTGAAGACATTATCTAAAAATAAGGAATTAAAGTGATAATTTGCGTTATCCAATAAAAAGAGAGGAAACGTTTTGCTTCACATTAGAAGATTTGTTTTATGAATCAGAGTTGGGTACCACCGTTTGTCAGTGAGACTAAAGGTGCTCCAATTTAGCATACTTAAAAGACCAAATATGCTTAGGGTTATATTTGAGGGATCAAAATAGACCTACATCAAAGATAAGGGACACTATTAGTCAAAAACTCCAACAAGGACGCCAAGTCCTCTCCGCCTTCGCCTCCACCGCCGGCAAAATCATCATTTTTTCATGTCAACGACGACGCCAAGTCCTCTCCGCCTTCACCTCCACCGCCGGCAAAATCACCATTTTTTCATGTCAACGACGACGCCAAGTCCTCTCCGCCTTCACCTCCACCGCCGGCAGAATCACCATTTTTTCTCCACTGACCATCACCTTCTTCATACATTCAAAAATCTCCATTAACTTTCACTCGAAGGCACGATACTATCAATCTTTATTATCAACAACTCACCCACCAATGACCACCATTTCTTCACCTTCTCCAACCAAAAATCCCTGGTCAAATCACCGGAAAAAACTCCAACCAGATTCAGCGGCTACACTCAGCGTGTTAATTTGAAGGTCTCTCTTAAATTATTTTTCTTTTCCCAATTCAGCTCTGATTATTGTTCAGCAAAGAATTCTCAAGAGAGAGAGAGAGAGAGAGAGAGTTAAGAGAAGCTTCTGTTAGCTGAAAGATCTGGATGCTGTAGTGTGGGGTGGATTATGTGATTAGCGAGCAGTCAGCCGCACTACCGCAGTTTCTCTTTTCCATATTTTCTGGGATTTCCTAAAAGTATGCCCTGACATAAACATTTTGCTAACTTCACTACAAGTAGTGTTTATCTGGAAGCACTGCTTCTCAATGGTGTTGAACCGGATATGAAATTGCAAATGTAGTCACAGATAATTTCTTGTGAATTCAGCTTTTAAGAAAAAAAATGGTTGTGATTGTTTATGTGGAGAGCTTCCAGGTGTGAGTGGTACCTTCAATGGTAGACAAAAATGAATGGGGAACTTTTTTTGTGCCACTGTATGTGTGAATAGGTTATTGGTGTTGAGTGATGAAGAATGGTGGAAGATTGATGGTGTGGGTCTGTGAATTTGTGCAAATTGAAGAATGGAGGAGAGATGGTGGAGGCAGATTAAAGATCCGAATTTGGGATGTTTTTGCAAGAAAATAGTTTTTGTGAAGAAAAATAATGAAGTGGAATATTTTTATGCGACGGCGATTGAGGGACATGCTCAGAGGTGGCTAGATGAAACCCGTAGAGTAGGGGGGCGGAATGTCAAAAATGAACAAGTAGAGGTGTTTATTAGGCTACGAGAAGTCAATATTCGTTTTTGTTGTTCCATACCCTCTTTGTTTTTTCATCTTTTTTATGTTTACGGAAAAACTGAAATTTGATTTACTATCAAAAGTTCTGCTGGGAATTGTTTCATACTAAACTGCAGGCTTTCAAAATCTGCCTTTTGCAAGGAGCGGGACATGGAATAACTCTAGGGATTGAAAGAAAATATAAGGTAGAGGTTAAGGTGTCATGTCTATTGGTCTATAAATAAGACTATGGAGGGGATTCGGGGCTTAATTACTGCTTTCATTTATCTTGATCATATATTTTGGCCTGTAGACACATAGTAATTCTTTACATGTGGCATTACCTTTTTTCTTTCTTCCTGTTTGGGGATTTTGTAAATTATGAAGATTGTTAATCTTGTTTTCATTGCTCTTATTGAAGTTGACAGAGTTATTAAATATAAGACCATTGGACGGTAGTTTCCACAATCGTGAGAGACACCGGGCTAATTGACATTGAGCCTTCCACCAAACGTAGTTTTCCATCAACTGATGAGGAAGTTGTGGGCTTTGTGAAAGATGCAGAAAGTATAGTGCAGAAATTGACTGGAGGAACAAAGGAGCTCGATGTTATCTCGATCTTTGGAATGGCCGGACTCGGTAAAACAACTTTGGCAAGGAAGGTGTATAACAATCCTTCTATTGTTAATCACTTTGATGTTAAAGTATGGTGTACTGTCTCACAAACATATAATGTTAGGACGAGTTAGCTGAGATTCTTGAACAAACAACACATAGCAAAATCAAAAAGGATGATGACATAGCTGGCAAGTTGCGCAAGAGTCTAATAGGCAGGAGATATCTCATTGTGTTAGATGATATATGGGAAGTCGAGGCATGGGAAGATTTGGGATTATGTTTCCCTGAAGGTGAAGATGGAAGTAGAGTAATGGTAACAACTCGAATTGAATAAGTGGCTAAGCATCTTCAACACAACAGTGATCCTTATTCTCTTAGATTTCTAGCATTGGAAGAGAGTTGAGAATTATTGCAAAAGAAAGTATTTCGAGGGGAGAGTTGTCCTCCGGATCTACTTGAAGCAGGGTTACAAGTTGCCCAACACTGTAAGGGATTGCCTCTTGTGGTTGTCCTGATTGCTGGAATTATTCTGAAAATGGGAAGGGAGGCGTCCTTGTGGCTTGAGGTTGCAAATGACTTAAGTTCTCATGTTTTAGGTGTCACGACCCTAAACTCAGACCTGATCGTGATGACGCCTCTCGTGAAGACAAGGCCAGCCGACACAACACCCATATTAGCCCTTTAATCATTAATAGCCATTTCAAAGCCTTTAATTAAACAAATGTTTCATAATATAAGTCTAAATGAATAGTGCGGAAATAACATACAAGCCCGACATCGGGGTGTCACTAGTCATGAGCATCTACTACAACTGTCTAACCACATCAAGACTGAAATGGTCGGAAAGTCACAAGAATACATAAGGGAGGATAAAGAGGGAGAAAGCAAAGCCGCGATCGCCAGGCAGCTACCTTGCTAACTCCGATGAAAACTGCCGCCAAGCTTAGAAAATACCTGAATCTGCACACAAGGTGCAGGGAATAATGTGAGTACTCCAACCCAGTAAGTAATAAGAGTAAATAAAGACTGAGCAGTAGGAAACGATGAATTCACATTTATGATAAACTCAATAAGCACAACAGGCTTTCAAAACAGAATACGAGTCAATCGTCTCATTTAAATTCCAGCTTTTGGTAAAAATCATTTGAACATACCTTCCAACAATTTCAGTAGGGGTTCAATACCATTTATAATAAAGGAGATGAAAACCATAATCGGCCCCTCGGGCAAAACTTAGTTCGTAAACAGCCCCTCGGGCAAAACAGGAATAATAAACACCTCATAACATGAAAATCTCAGTGGAAATAACAAAGCCAAATCAATGATTAAATTCTGAACATCTCGTAAAACCCAGCTTAAATGAAAGTTGTTTATAAAATATTTGTTCAACATTTTCGACAGAGGCTCAGTATGAAGATGAGTGAAAGCAGTAAATAAATCAACATATTCGATAGAAACTCACTTTAAAAAGGAGTGAAAATCAATAAGTTCATAAGCAGGCCCCTCAGGCAACTCATCACTCATGTGCATATATGTATATATCTATCGCCCCTCGGGCAGGCCTCTCAGTCACTCGTGACTCAACTCTTACCAATCAGCGCTCCCACTCAGCACTCACACTCAATAGGTACCATATAGTAACCGCTGCGGCGCGCAGCCCGATCCATATATCGCTGCGGCGTGCAGCCCGGTCCATGAATATAGTCGACTGCGCTCACTGGGGGTGTGCAGACTCCGGAGGGGCTCCTTCAGCCCAAGCGCTATATCGCTGCGACAGTCTATGTTCGACTCAATATCAACCATATACAAATAGCAAAAAACTCAGGGGCTTCCCAACATAGCAAAAAAACGAGAGGAGAAAAAAACGAACTGGAATCTAGAAATACATAGCAAAAACGAGAATTTTTCCATTTCAATTATCGGATTACATACCTTTACAAGGGCTCGGGATGCCCTCACAAAACTAGCAAAGCAAAAAAAACCTAAGTACAACAGCTTCATGCCACA
>NW_017671315.1:276726-314199 GCF_001879085.1 Nicotiana attenuata
GCAAACAAAATAAGACCCATCCCTTAAGGTAAAATCCAAGAATTTCCAGCTATCCTAAAGTAACCTCAACAAGCATCAATTGGGACTAACAATTGCCCTCAATACGAATGAATCATTAACAACATTTAAACTTTGAACAACCATGGATTAAGTGTGACACAAGAGCATCAAGAGTTGACTCATTACATCAAAGAACTCTCTCAATTACTTTGGTCATTGTGGAACCCAAACTCACACATCCTCAACTCTCCCTGAGCACACCTCACCTTTAGAATATTGGCACACAAAACGAGGTTAATGGGAATTCACTCATATCTCTCAAGGAAAGGTCACAAGTCCGGCTCTAGGTACCATATGCTTGCCCCTTATGTAAGTATCCACTAATGTAAGCTTCATTCAACTAAAGATCATATAGGGCTTTTGTGGAGTCATTGTAAAGGCTTTTGGTTCAGGGTAGGAAATGTTTTGGTCTCAGTGGGTTCCATCTTCCCTTAAGCACTTCTTTTGATTCATTTGGCACAATTCACTTGACTCTTTGAGTCATTTCACCTCTTTCCAAGGGTTTAGAGAGACTCATTGTCACTCTTTCTTATGCATTTCAAACATTTTCTCCTTTTTCAACTTTCCACACCTTTCTTTCTTTTTCACTGCTTTTCTTGAATTTCTTTTTTATTCTTTTTCACATTGTACTTTCTTTTTGTCTTTTTTTGCTTTTCTTTCTTTTTCATTGTCTTTCCTTTTCTTTACTTTTGTGCCTTTTTACCGCTTTGTTGCAATCTTCGTCTCTCCCCCCTAAACTTATACTTTTGCCATGTGCTCAAGGAAAGATCGGGTGCCAAGAGAGGGTATCTTTTAGAACGGGTATAGGCTTGTAACATGGTTCTTAAAAGAAAAAGGTCTAAGGCTCAAAAGGGTTAACTAGGGATCATATCATTGGTAGGCTATGTAATTTGTTCAACTATTATTTGGATCAAGGAGGACCTATAATCACTTCCCAAGTCAAATTTCACTTAAGATTTCGCCTCAACAAACATTCAGGGCAAGTTCTAGACCAATGGCTCAGGACTTGGACTCGCAATTCGATTTCTCACCACACAAGCTAAGGGATTGCTAAAGACATCGAGTCGGGGGCCCACAACGACCTTAGATACGATTTGAGCACATAATGGTCCCGAAAAACCATTTGATGATTGTCGGTCAACACAAGAGTCTCAAGGCCACAACTTTCACCATCCTAAACACAACATTTTGTCTTTGACCATGGGATCAAAGGCAAATGTGCTAGGCCCAAGTGAAGCTTTGCTTGAGGTACCCTTAACTATAAACTGCCAAAAACAAAAACAAAAACGAACTCAAACCCTTAAGAAGGTTGTCACGCCATCTATCATTGGGAAGAGCCACCCCGCTCACACAAAACTCCACCTTTGGAAAGAACCGTGGCATTAAGAAAACCAAAGGCTTATTAAAATGTCCAAGCGCTATATCGCTGCGGCGTGCAACCCGATCCATACACACACACACACACACACACACACACACACACACACACACACACACACACACACACACATATATATATATATATATATATATATATATTGATGCGGCGTGCAACCCGATCCATAAGTATATAATCCTCACAACCAAGCCCTCGACCTCTCTCAGTCATTAACCTCACAATCAGACCTCGATCTACCTCAGTCATCAACCTCACGATCACTCGGACCATCAATAAAACAGGGAACTCAGCCCAAACGGTTTTCACATTTTTAAGAAGTAAAGTGATAAAACAGATATAAACAATAACAGGTAAAACATGACTGAGGATATGTTTTCAAAACAAATAGAGTGAGGAAGATTAGTAAAAATGCCCCTAAGGGTCTCAACAGGTCGGCACAAGGCCCCAAACATGGCATACAACCCAAAATATAATATCAATCTCTAAAAATATGGAATATCATAAGATTTCAAATCAAATGCGCGAATTAACAGTCGTACGGGACGGACCAAGTCACAACACCCAACGGTTCACGACTCCACGCTCGTCATCTAGCGTGTGCGTCACCTCAAAGTAGCACAACGTTGTGAAATCCGGGGTTTCAAACCCTCAGGACAGCATTTACATTCATTAGTTACCTCGAACCGGCTAAATCTCTAGCTCGCGACGCCTTTGTCCCTCGAATTGGCCTCCACACGCGTCGAGTCTATCCAAAATCATTACGAGGACGTCAAAATATGCCAAGGGAACAAAGCCTAAGCGAAAACAATTATTAAAGGGCACAAATCCCGAAATTACCAAAACCCGACCCCCCGGCCCACGCCTCGAAATTCTGAAATTTTCACACCAATAGATTCCTTATCTCCCACGAGTTCATACATATCAAGAATACTAAAATCGGAGTCCAAATAACCCCTCAAATCACCATTTAAAGGCCTCTTAAACTCAAGCCCTAATCCTCCATTTTTGCCCTTTAATTCCTTTAATTACAGCCCTAAATTCATGAAATACTACCATAGAATTGTGTTTTAGGTCCAAAATCCTTACCTTGACGAAGTTCCCTTGAAATCCCTCTCCCAAAATCGTCCAAAAGCTCTCAAGCCGAAGTTAAAAATGGTGGAATATCTCAAACTCGCGTAATGAAATAACTTATATGTTCTGACCAGGGATATCCGCATCTGCGGTCAAAAATCCACTTCTGCGATACCGCATTTGCGGTCTAATGCTCCACTTCTGCGGAATTCACTTACTCAGCCCACACCGCTTCTGCGACTAAACTTCCGCATCTGCGGTACCTCAGATGCTGTCACAATACCGCTTCTGCGGTCTCTGAACGTCTGGCCCTTTTTCGCTTCTGCGATAAATAACCCGCATCTGCGGTCCCCAATCCGCAGATGCGAAAATACCAGAAGCAGCAATATCAGCTGCTGCAACAAAATTCCAACCTCTCCGTTAACCATCCGAAATCACCCCGAGGCCCCCGGGACCTCAACCAAAGGCTCCAACATGTCCCAATACCTTATACAAACTTGTTCCAATCATCAAAACACTTCAAACAACATCAAATCAACTAAAACATATCGGATTCAAGCCAAACTTTCTAAAATCTTCCGAATTTCGCTTTTGATCAAAAACCCAACCAAACCGCATCCGAATAACTTGAAATTTTGCACACAAATCCCAAATGTCACAACGGAACTACTGCAACTTCCGGAATTCCATTCCGACCTTAATATCAAAATCTCACCTAACAACCGGAAAACGCAAAAATCTCAATTTCGCCAATTCAAGCCTAAACCTTCCACGGACTTATAAAATGCATTCCGATCACGCTCCCAAGTCTCAAATCACCTAACGGAGCTAACCAAATCATAAAAATACCGATCCGAGATCATACACAAGCAAGTCAAACATTGGTCAAACCTTTCAAATTTCAAGCTTCAAACTGGGAGCTGTTCTTCCAAATTCATTCCGATTACCCTGAAAACCAAAACCAACGATTTACATAAGTCATAATACACCACACGGGGCAAGTCATGCCCGAGAACTGGCGAGCAATGTGCGAAAACTCAAAACGACCGATCGGGTCGTTACATTAGGAGAGCAAAGCATGAAGGTAATGCAATCAAGTTATGATCATTTGGAAGACCACTTAAAGCCTTGCCTTCTGTACATGGGATCGTTTCCAGAAGACTATAAGATTCCAGTGTCTGATTTGCTGAAGCTGTGGATGGGTGAAGAGTTTGTACTGAATGTTGACATAGAGAATATGGAGGAAGCATCTAGAGTTTGCTTGAATGATCTTCTTAACAGAAGCCTCGTAATGATCTCTGAGGGGAGAATTGATGGTGATATAGAATACTGCATACTTCATGATGTAGTGCGTGAGTTTTGTGGTAGAAAACTTACAGAAGAAAAGTTTATGCAGCTCGCAGTGCCATACAATCTATATGATCAACATTTGTATTCCAAGGAATCGAGTTCATGCATTTATATTCATGATGATCTGGTTTAACAATTAGATCATTCTGAATATCGGCTGGATAAGGTTCCATTGATGGACTCCGAGGAAACAAAGTCTGGAGTTCATTGCTCATCCAGTATTAAACACCTGGAGCCGATCAGATCCTCTACCTTTACTTGCTAAGTTAAGACTTGTTCGGGTGTTGCATTTCTTGGATGTGGAGTTACCACGTTCTTGGGCTACGGCTGTACAATCGCTAACTCACTTGAGGTACATTGCAATTAAAGTCTTTGATTTTGACTTCAAGTGGGTATCTCACATGCACGATCTTCAAAGTCTTAACGGTTCATTCGGATAGATGGGGTTATTTAAAGACATCGCCTGCAGCTATCTGGAAAATGACGAAGCTAAGGCATGTGAATCTAAGCGAGTTTCTCTTCTTATGGGAAGATAATGACCTAGCATTTTTGAAGAATCTTCAGAAACAATGCTACAGAACTTGAAGACATTTGGCACTTGCACGATATACGAGGATGAGAAGAATCCAAGGTTCTGGTGTGAAAGTACAAGAGGGGGTGAATTGTAGCCTTTTTAAATTTCTAGTCGCTACTCTTCAGACCTAGTCGACTTATGCGGAGACAGCCTGCACAGAACTGTTAGTCCTTTCGATTTAAATAAGTATTAATCACAGTAAACAGTAAAGGAACAGAATATAGTATAAGAGCGATAAAGTAAATGACACCAGGAATTTTATACTGGTTCGGAACCAATGTGGTATCCTAATCCAGTCTCCTTGGGTTGCAAGGATGTTATCTCTTGAGCTCTTTGTAATTTGTGTTGAGTACAGCTTGTGTGATTTTCAACGTTCACCACCAACGTTTACATGTTGGTTTTCACTCGCTCACCAACAACAACCCTTTGGTTTTCATTCGCTCACAAAAGAAACGAACAATGACACAACCTCTCCGGACACACTGCCTCTCCAATTTTTCTGTCTCTCTTCTCTCTTTTGTGTACACAGTAAATCTACTAAAGTGAATTACAATACTTGTTAAGAGTAGAATAAAGAACTTGTAGTTGGATAGATAATTATATAGAAGGCTGCGTGTCTCATCTTCTCGGTTGCTCTTCAACTTATATTGTTGCCTCCAATATGACCGTTGCTGATTTTTCTCATTAAATGTAGAATATAATGGTCAATGATATATGATGGCTTTCCTTCTTAAGGAAATCTTCTTTGTGCTCCTTTAACAGATTCTTCCTAATCTTGATTCTTTCCCACAAATAAATATTCTTTCCTTGTGTAGTAAATCCCAGGCAATCTTTTTATTCCATCCAAATTGCTTCTTCTTTTCTTCATAATTGTAAATTTCCTTTCAGAGCTTTGCTCCTCTTCCTTTATGGTCAATCTTGGCTCGATGCTTGCCTCTTGACTTATGAAAATAAAATCTCGCTTTGTCTCCTTTTTTTCTTTCAAGATTGATTTGCTGCTTCCCTTCTTTACATAGATCTTGAAAATATAATTTATTTCCATATCAAAATCTTGTAGTGACTTGGCAAATCTTTTCAATAGTCTTGCCTTGAGATAGTAGAAAAACCCAGCACTTCTCTTTCAAACTCGTAGTATATATATCCAAAATTGAATAGGATATCTTCCTTCAAGAATATATAATATTTTTCCTTTTGACTTTGGATCTTGAATATTTTCTTCAATATGAAGATCTCAATATATCTTTGAACTCCTATTATATTGGAGATATTTCTTTCTTGATCTTGGGAAATAATCTCCTTCCATAATATAGATTGCACTACATCCATAATATATTTTCTTTCCATAGAAAATATATTCTTCTTATATTGAAAATATTCTTTTCTTGATCTTGGAAAATAATATCTTTCCACAATATAAATTGTACTACATCCATAATATATTTTTTTTTCATAGAAAATATATTCTTCCTTGGTCTTGAAGTATCTTTTCCATGTAGTACCTTCCATAAAATAATAGATCTTCTCCATGATTTTAGAAACTTTCCTTTCAAGATGTTGAAAAGCTTTCCATCCATAAGTTCCATAGATTCTTCTTCTGATATTGTAGTAAGCCATTCAATATTTGAAATTTCAATTTCAAATATTATTCCTTCTAGATTAAATCTCTGAAAATAATCTTCCTTGGCGAATTCTTCACATGATATTCTCTTTCCCATATTTGTTTGGATCTTTACCAGTATTTTCTTTCCTGTACAAGAATAAGATTACCACAAGTAAATGTTCTTTGATTAATAGTTATTTTGGTTTGTTATCATCAAAATTAATACGTGAAACCTTGAAGCTAACAATCTCCCCCTTTCATGCATAGACGTCATGCCACGTAAAGGCTCCCCCTTACTCTAAGCGTTCCTTCGTCATGCTCCCCCTGTCTCCATACATTCTACCTTTTTCGAACCTTTGTACACGTTATTTTCTCCCCCTTTTGGCATCATCAAAAGGGTGAAGGAAATATGCAAGTAAAGTATAATTATAACTTATAATCATTCAGGGAGTTATAAAAAATAAGTAGTAATGATTCCCTTTAAGAGCCGTAAGCAGAAAGAAAAAGCTAACAAAATTTTAAGCTAGTTAACAGCTTTTAATCCAACCAAAAAATCCAAAGTATTAACCCAAAGCTAAAATATTGAAAACTGTCGTTGTAGGTAGACAAAAAAAATTCTAGACCACAGAATAACATCATTTCACATGATTGAAAGCTTAGCAGAGATTAAAAACTCACCGAATACTTGATTTTGTCAAAACATCATTTAGCATATAAGACAGTGTAATCGCACATAGTCACCTGAAAAACGCTCGATCATTTAAAAAGATTAAGAAACTTTTAATATCCTAACATGTTAAACTTTCAAGAGAAATTTGAGCAAAGACTTAAGACTCTTAGAAAGATTACAACATGTTAACGCATACAAGAGTCAAGAAATGGTCATATATTTATATCACCAAAAAGAACGATATGGGATCATTCTCATGAAAGTCGTTATCCTTTTCATGACATGAGAGTATTAAAAATCTCCGTCCCATTTTTATTTCATTCCACTTTGTTGCCTGCAAGGTTTGCATCTGAAAATATTCTACTAAATCAAAGCAATTAGTTCTTGCATACAATATCCATGATTTATAATTAACCAAAGATCTTTTGTGGCACTATAAAGAAATATTATGGGATCAGGTATACCAAAATATTTGTCATGAAAAATGCAATAGAGAGTCGGTCATACCTTGGTACTTTATTCGATCGTTGGACTTACTAATTTTCTCCTTGCTTCGCATTATTTGGAATGTGAAGATAAAGATAAATTCTCCATTATACTCATTTCCAACCCGATCATCTACCAGAGGCTTAAAAATGCTTGACATGCTTTTGGTTAGTATTACAAAAAAGTATGCTCTTGCAAATACATCTTTGGAAAGAATAATCGTCAGATAATAAACATGAATTTGTTTCAAATGGTAACTAGTCTTAGTCACACGAATGTGATCAAAAAAACTTTCAATTCCAGAGAGAGGCTAGAGAATAATGTCATGCAGTTCTCAAATCATTTAAAATATTTTAACATGCATACAAAAATACTTTACAAACTTTGTAATAAGCACATAAAAAATGATATTCTAACAAAACTCTCAAGGAAGAAACAAACCTTCTTGTTGTGAAACCTTGAGCTACAAGTTTACACATAATTTTTACAACTTTACCAATCTCATCAGGCTTTAGATATCCATGATTGCAGCCTATTTGCTTGGTACTGGATTTTCATATTGTTGATTCTTTCAGCTTTGCTCAACAAATCTTGCATTACTAGAATCCAGCATTCAATGCTTCTTCATCACTGTCTAGTTCAACGCATAGATGTGTCACTAGCAATTTATTTCAAGCTATCCACTGTAAGTTCTCCATCCTTATTCACAATTTGCTTAGAAAAATATTAGTATAAAGAAAAGCGCGCATGATGAGATTTCTCTACAATTAATGAATAAGAAATATGTCAAGAGTCTTACCAAGACCGTTGCAACCAAGGGAAATAAGATAACCAAAAATTGACTTTTCTTCCCTCCCATAGCTCAGACAAAGTTTCATTCAAGATAAGATCCATTGAAAATATTAAAGCACATATGAGCCAATGGTGACAATTTATGCAAAAATGATGTTTTTTTTTCAAGTCTCCTTTCAACCGAGGCGCCAAACTAAGATGTGAAAGATCATGCTTGTTGCAAGAAAATGTCAGACAAATACTATTAAAACTCGCATCGATGATCACAATAAATGCGTTATTTTCTTATTAAAAAATATGACATATGCGAAAGTAAGGATAATCATCAATAGAAACATATATATTTACCTTCCAAGCTTTTGGTAAGCATTTGCAACAAAAAAATAGAAATAATCAACACATGATTTTTCTTCCTTATATATCTCACATAAGGTGTCCTCTAATATAGATCCAGAATATAACCCAACTAAAGCAAATAATAGAGATACATACCTTTCGTCTTCAAGCTTTTGAGTATTACCCAAAATGTTTCATGTGCAGAAGTGGCCTCAAAGTTAGATAACTTTCTTGGTCTTGAGTGAAGCATTAGTGTTCTTACCAAGAAAGTACTATTACACACATAATTCACTTCAAGAATAATCTAAGACGCATATAGGCATGAGTCAAGTTCGTACGGTATCAATATAATCACATGCTTTCTTATCCTAATATCTTATGCAAATGACATGGTTCATGCAAGACATGTACTCAGGCTATTTAAAGTCTCTAAGTCATGGATAAAAAATAATACCAAATAAAATAATAATGTGATGTAGCTAGTGGATTCGAAGTGCATATAGATGGCTAATATGCATATACTAGGTTATACTTTACTAAACCAATAGCTGAATATATGCAGCAAGAAGAACTTGAATAAACCTTAGTGATACCAGTCACTCTTTTAGATCATACGTCGTATTTCATTCATCCTCTGTGAATATGTAAAAGCTTGAAGCATGTTCCTCGACCGGCCAATACGCAAACATCTTTAATCCTTTTTATGGCTGGACTAGAAAACTCCTGCAAACAAATTAGTTTGTTTTTGGTACCCAAACCTTTTTGGGTACTTCATGGTTAGTAGCTTGTATAATTGGAGATACATGTAACTGTTTAGGTCTCCAAACAAATTTTGATCTATCATGACTTTTGGCATAATTCCATGCAAATGCCTTATGTCCAAAATTACCACAGTAGTGACATGTAACAAAAGAAGTAGAGTATTTACCAGCAGGTGCCTTAGTCGACTTGAAGCTTTCCTGAGTCGACTTGTTTGAAGTAGGGCGTCTACTGGTAGATCCCTTGTCATTCAACTTGGAGTTATTAAGAAAATGAACCCGCTTATTCGGTCGATCAAAATGGTGACGGGAAGATATGTGCAAACTATTCATTTGTTTATGAAGTTCCACATTTTCTTCTTGAAGTAAGTCATTTTCAACCTGATATTCTTCAAGTAGAATATCCCACTCTTCCTTTTCCTTTTTCAACTTGTTATATTCTTCAAGTTGGGTCCCCAGGTTTTTCTTCTCCCGTTTAGTCTTCATGAGCTCATCAAGAATTTTTCTCATATCTTCTAAAGCCTGTTCTATGATACTTTGAAGTTCATTACATTTATCACAATCATGAAATCTTACCTCACTTGTTTCACTTGGGGCCATGATGGAGTTGCTTGTAGATTCCTCATGATCGTTGTCTGATATATCTTCATCACTCCAGATACCAAAAGATTTTCTTTTCTCACTTGTCACACTTCGTGCCATGAAACAAAGGTTGGCAACTCCATTATGATTTTTATCTGGCATATATTCATCACTCCATACGCTGGAAGATTTTCTCTTTCCATTGCCCTTGGATAGTTTCCTTTTTAGTTCTGGACAGTTGGTTTGGATGTGACCATAATTTCCGCATTTGTAGCACTTTCTGTCATTGTTTTTCTGCTCACTTATTTCATTACCTTTTTTAGAACTTGAATTGACTCTTCCATTTTTCTTGCTTCTTCGCGTCGTGTTAGAGACAACTCTAGAAAATAATGCAATATCATCTTCATGTTTGTCTCCTTCTTCTTCGGCTTCACTTTCAGACTCAGCAATAGTTGATTTAGAAACAACACTCTTTTTCTTCTCTTCATGTCCATGCTTTTTGAGATGGGTTAGCTCGACGGCTATAAGGTCTCCACGAAGTTCATCACATGATAGTTTGTCGAGATCACCGTATTCAAGAGCAACAACTTTTGGTTGCCATAAGGTGGGTAAACTTCTTAGAATCTTTCTGACTTGTTCACCACTTGAATATGGTCTTCCAAAGGATTTTAGATCTCCAACTATTTTGCTAAATCGGCCAAACATGTCTTCAATGGATTCATCTTCCTTCATTTGAAACAACTCATAATCACGAATCAGACGGTTTATCCTTATTTCTTTTACTTTACCGGTACATTCATAGGTAACTTCAAGCTTATCCCACATTTCTTTGCCTGTGTCACATTTATTTTCTCAAATTCTTCTCCACTTATAGAATTGTATAATAGATTTTTGCCTTTGAATTTGTCTACACAATCGCCATATGCTCATCAGTATAATCATCAATATCAAGGGTTCCAGTAGATACGTGTCCTTCTGGTTTCTTTTCTGGTTTGGACTGCAGGAGAGGAAAGTCACCCTTCTTGATGACTCGCCATACTTTGACATCATAAGATTTGATGAAAGCTTCCATTCGAATTTTCCAGTGAGTGTAATATTGTCCGTTGAAGTATGGTGGTCTTAATGAAGAAGTCCTTTCTTGGAGTAAGGCTCCGATAACTGTGTGTGTTGACATGATCTTTTCTCACTTGCTGTTAAGCAAAAGTAAAAATGTGAGACCTGCTTTGATACCAATTGAAAGTACAAGAGGGGAGGGGGGTGAATTGTAGCCTTTTAAAATTTCTAGTCGACTACTCTTCAGACCTAGTCGACTTATGCGGAGACAGCCTGCACAGAACTGTTAGTCCTTTCGATTTAAATAAGTATTAATCACAGTAAACAGTAAAGGAACAGAATATAGTATAAGAGCGATAAAGTAAATGACACCAGAAATTTTATACTGGTTCGGAACCAATGTGGTATCCTAATCCAGTCCTCTTGGGTTGCAAGAGTGTTATCTTTTGGAGCACTTTGTAAATTGAATTGAGTACAACCTTTGTGATTTTCAACGATCACCACCAACGCTGACAAGGTTGGTTTTCACTCGCTCACCAACAACGACCCTTTGGTTTTCACTCGCTCACCAAAGAAACGAACAATGACACAACCTCTAGGACACACTGCCTCTCCAATATTTTTCTATCTCTCTTCTCTCTTTTGGGTACACAGTAAATCTACTAAAGTGAATTATAATGCTTGTTAAGAGTAGAATAAAGAACTTGTGGTTGGATAGACAATTGTATAGAAGGTTGCATGTCTTCTTCTTTCCCAGGCTCTCGCTTTTATAGTCTTCAATAGCTCTGACCGTTGGGCTTGATTTTGCTGACCCCTTGATTTCGATAATGTTCAATCAGAAGATTTTCTCCTTTGATTGAGTAGATACCAAGCGTGACTTCCTATTAATTCCTTTGCTCAATTTCATTTGCACCTTCAAACTAATTTGAAATCCTTCCACCAATCACTGATTTATTGGAATTTATTCCTTATATCTTGTACCTATTGATTGAAGATGTGTCTTCCAATGGTCTCAAATATATTTCCAATTTGTTGATATTCTGGACTCCATGCCTTAAGTTCATTCGATTCCTTTCCTTGTGAAGTAGACAATATTATTGTGTATCCATAAAATGAGATCTTTCCATTTGAAATGTTGTCAACCATGCACTAGTATATATTGAATTTTTCTTCCTTGAAAGAGCTTGGTGATTCTCTGCCTGCACATTCTTAAGTAAGACCCCTTGATTTACTCCTTCCAAGATATAGCTTGTAGTAATTCATTCAACAGCTTCCTTTCCTTAGTATTGTAGCAAATCTAGCACTGCCATACAACACCTGTAGCAAGTATATCTCTTTACTTCTACGTGATATATTTTTGTCAGAATAATTATTCTTCCACTTGAACTCTTCTTCCATATGTACAAGTATTGGCTCTAATTTAGATAACCCAAGAGAATTTCAAGATCCTCTTCCTTTGACTTTGGATGAAGACCCCAAAATAATTTCCTTTCTTGATCTTGGGAAATAATCTCTTTCCATAATATAGATTGTACTACATCCATAATATATTTTCTTTCCATAGAAAATATATTCTTCTTCTATTGGAAATATTTCTTTCTTGATCTTGTAGAATCTTTTCCATATAGTATCTTGCACAAAATAAAAGATCCTCTCCATGATTTTAGCAACCTTCCTTTAAGAACTTTCCTTCCATAATTTCCGTAGAGTCTTCTTCTGATATTGTAGTAAACCATTCATTATTTGAAATATGACTTTCAAATAATATTCCTCGATAAATTCATCATATGATATTCTTTTTCCCATATTTGTTTGGATATTTACCGAAATCTTCTTTCTTGAATAAACCTGTGCAAAAATAAGATTACCACAAGTAAATATTCTTTGATTAATAATTATGTTGGTTTGTTATCATCAAAATTAATACGTGAAATCTTGAAACTAACAAGATCTTCTTCCATAATGGTACGGGATAATAGTATTGTTGGGGTAGATACACAAATCACCTTAATCTAATAAATCGAGTCGACGGGTTGGTCCGGGTGGAAAGAAAAAAAAATGAACTTAAAATCTTTTCTGGAGATATCCATTTTTCTGGAGAGACGTAGAATATCTCGACATACCGGCATTTTGATACCACCATTTTTAGTTATATTTTCCCTTCTAATTTTTTCTCTTTTTTCTTTTGGTTTCTCCCCGGGCCTACTTCCCAAATAAGGGCATTATCACTTATCAGTTCATCACCCTTGTCCCTTTTTATTATTTTATGCGCTTCAAAAACTTTACTATATTAAATTATTTAAGTAAACTTATATACGGTTAAAATCGAGCCCACTCGATTTCACTAATTAACCGAGACCAGGGGATAGATCGAGGATCGGCCCCGTAGCATATCAGACCGAGATATGAGGACAAGGCACCGAGTTCGGGATTCGAAGTACCTGTCGAGGTCGAGACCAGTGAAGATCGAGCCCAAACAGGATAGACATCGAGCAAGACCGAAGATAACATAATAACGGAAAGGCAAGATATCTGCGACTGGCCGAGGATCATGGCGAAAATCTCGGAACGGATCAAATCAAGATTTGTTATTTAGCCCATCATGTTATTTACTTCTGTAATTAGGATTGTACCATAAATAGTATTCCTCTACTATATAAAGAGGGTTCTAATCATTTTGTAATCATCTGGTATTCACGCGTATCAAAGCAATACAATACTCTCTTTTCTCTCATATTCTCTTGTTCATAAGTTTATTTCATAACTCTACTCTCACTCATTCAGTTCGAGGTCGACCTAGCTCGAGGGCTGAATTGCATTTCAATACTGGTTTGCTTTACTTTATTGTTTATTTCTACTATTAATCATCATACTTATCAATTGGTGCTAGGTGAAATTACGTATCCTTAAAACCACTTATAAGTTTAGTTGTTATCCGATTTTAAGGGTAAGCAATTTAGCACCCACCGTGGGGCTAAGGATAATAGTGATTGTCTGGTACAATTGTCATAACACACATTATTTTATGCTTGTTCTTTGAAGTGTCTTTGATTTCAGTATCAACATGTCAAACTCCCAAGTAGCGCCCACACACACAAACAACGGCCTTGGTCTTCATGGCGAGAACGAAAATATAGCCGCCCTAGGAAACGGAGTACCTCCAGTTAACCCCGATGGAGCTCCGGCCGTGGACCCAATTGACGTCAGCTCCCATATTGCCATTAATGGGAATTTGGGCGTCGAACTTGAGACTAGCATTCGCAGAGATGCTTGAACAACCGATCAAAACGCACAGAGCGAAGAAGAAGGCGGAATTAGCCTTCGAATGATATTCGATATGTTGTAAACTCAGCAAGCTGCAATAGCACAACTCCAAATTTAGAATCGTGTACCAAGCAAGATCGAGCTCGAGCCGTCACAAGAAGTTGTTCATAGAGCCGAATCGGTGCCAAAGAGATCAAATGAAGGAGAATCGGAGACAAATCCTGCTATCGTAAAAATGCTCGAGGAATTGACAAAGTGAATCGAGATAGGGGAAAAGAATATCGAGGAAAATGATAAGAAGGTGGAAACTTATAACTCCAGGGTCGACCAAATCTTGGGGGCACAACCGGTATTGAAAGGACTTGATTCCAAAAAGTTTGTCCAAAAACCTTTATCCCCCCGAGTGCGGCTCCGAAGCCAATCCCAAAGAAGTTTCGTACGCCCAAGATTCCAAAGTATAATGGGACGATAGATCCAAACGAACATGTCACCTCATATACGTGCGCCATTAAGGTAAATGACTTGGAAGATGACGAGATTGAATCCGTGTTGCTGAAGAAATTCGGAGAAACTCTATCAAAGGGTGACATGATATGGTACCATAATTTACCATCTAATTCTACTGATTTATTTGCCATGCTTGCAGATTCTTTTGTAAAGGCACACGTTGGAGCCATTAAGGTTGCAACTAGAAAGTCGGACTTATTCAAGGCAAGACAAAAAGACAACGAGATGCTCAGAGAATTCGTATCTTGATTTCAAATAGAATGAATGGATTTGCAACCGCTCACCGACGATTGGGCTGTTCAATCCTTCACTAAAGGTCTCAATGAATGGAGTTCCATAGCTTCGCAACAATTAAAGCAGAATTTAATCGAATATCTAGCCATCACTTGGTTTGATGTACATAATCGATATCAGTCGAAGATTAGGATCGAAGATGATCAACTAGGGGCTTCAATTGGTTCGATTTATCCCCAACATGCCCATGGACAGAGTTAAAAGGGATGTCGATCGGGAACCGCGATCGAACAGAGACAGATATCAACCATACGGGAGAGAATGGAGAAATAGCGGGTCTGGACACAACCCCATTCGAAATGATAGAAGGAATGATCAAGGACAGAGCTCCTGGGGTCTCATGATCAAGAGTGGTTTTGATAGGGATACCGGGTCCAAAGAAGCACCTCGATTGTCAGAATATAACTTCAGCATAGATGCTTCCGCCATAGTATCGACCATTGGGCGTATCAAAGATACCAGGTGGCCTCAACCTCTGCAGACCGATCCGGCCCGGAGAAACCCAAACCAAATATGCAAGTATCATGGCACCCATGGCCATAAAACAGAAGACTGCAGACAACTAAGAGAGGAAGTTGCTCGATTGTTCAACGAGGGGCACCTTCGAGAATTCTTAAGTGATCGGACCAAAAACCACTTCAAAAATAGAGATTCAAACAGGCAGAACGAGCAAGAAGAGCCACAACACGTTATACACATGATCGTTAGAGGGGTCGATATTCCTCAAAACCGGTATTCAAACGCACCAAGGTGACAATCACAAGAGAAAAATGGACTCGGGACTACTTATCGGAAGAGACCTTGTCTTTCAACGACTAGGATGCAGGAGGGATCGAACAACCTCACAACAATGCACTGGTAATATCTATTCCTATGAATAAAATTCAAGTTAAATGTGTGTTGATTAATCCAGGTAGCCCGGCCAACATCATTCGATCAAGGGTCGTAGAGCAACTCGGCCTACAAGATTAAATTGTGCCCGCAGCTCGAGTGCTTAATGGCTTCAATATGGCAAGTGATACCACCAAAGGAGAAATTATCTTGCCGGTAAACATAGCCGGAACCATACAAGAAACGAAGTTCCATGTAATCGAGGGTGACATGAGGTACAATGCCCTGCTTGGGAGGCATTGGATCCATAACATGAGGCGGTACTCTCGACCCTTCACCAAGTTCTAAAGTTCCCGACATCTTAGGGAATCAAAACGGTATATGAAGAGCAGCCCGCCGCCAAGGAGATGTTCGCAATCGATGAAGTGATACCGGCGTCAACACTTTCGTCAGCAAAGGGATCGAATTCAAAGGGAAAGCAGGAAGTCAAATAGCAACCACAGTCACCAGCCTCGGCCCGATCGGAGGAGCAGGAAACTTTCAAAGATGATGATTATATGATACCTCGGACCTTAGTAATTCCTGATGATTCTGACGCAACAAAGTCGACGATCAAAGAGCTGGAACAAATCATAGTGATCGAGCATCTGCCCGATCGAAAGGTATACCTGGGCACGGGGTTAACTCCCGAGCTCAGGAAAAAACTTATTCAATTTCTTTTAGATAACATAGATTGTTTTGCTTGGTCCCATCTCGATATGACAGGGATCCCACCAGAGATCACTACCCATCGATTACACTTCGATTCGAAGTTCCGTCCAGTAAAGCAAAAGAGAAGACCCCATTCCGAGGTTAAGCATGCATTCATCAAAGACGAGGTAACCAAACTTCTCAAAATACGGTCCATTCGGGAAGTAAAATATCCCGAATGGTTAGCAAACGTAGTGGTAGTCCCTAAGAAGGGAAATAAACTTAGAATGTGCATAGACTATAAGGACCTAAACAAGGCCTGCCCTAAAGATTCTTTTCCTTTGCCGAACATCGATCGCATAATTGATGCCACAGCCGGCCACGAGATTCTCAGTTTTCTCGATGCCTACTCCGGGTACAACCAAATACAGATGAACCCGGAGGATCAGGAAAAGACTTCGTTTATCACTAAATACGGCACCTATTATTATAATGTAATATCGTTCGGACAAAAAAATGCTGGTGCAACTTATCAACGCCTAGTAAATCGAATGTTCGAAGAACAAAAAGGGAAATCTATGGAAGTTTATATTGATGACATGCTAGTTAAGTCCCTGCGAGCAGAGGACCATTTGAAACATTTGTATGAGACTTTCGATATACTACAAGGTACCACATGAAACCCAACCCAGAAAAGTGCACATTCGGGGTCGGCTCGGGCAAGTTTCTCGGCTTCATGGTGTCCAATCAGGGGATCGAGATCAACCCCGCTAAAATCAAGGCTATCAAGGATATCAAAGTCGTGAATAATGTCAAGGTCGTGGAAAGGCTGACCGGGCGCATAGCCGCCCCTAGGGCGATTCATCTCGAGGTCCTCATATAGAATTCATCGGTTCTTCTCACTAATTAAGAAGAAGAGCAACTTTGCATGGACCCCGGAATGCCAACAAGCCTTAGAAGAACTAAAAACGGTAGTTGTCAAGTCCTCTACTGCTTCACACCCCGAAAACGGACGAGCAACTCTACTTATACTTGGCGGTCTCGGAAATAGTGGTAAGTGGGGCCCTAGTTTGAGAAGAGCAAGGTACACAGTTCCCTATTTACTATGTTAGTCGGACCTTAGGTGAGGCCGAGACCTGATACACACACATAGAGAAATTAGCGCTTGCTTTAATAAGCGTCTCTAGGAAATTAAAACCATATTTCCAATGTCACCCAATATGTGTTGTAACTACCTATCCCCTTCATAGTGTTTTTCATAAACTCGAACTTTCGGGGTGATTGGCCAAATGGTCCGTGGAACTCAGCGGGTACGATATCGAGTATCAACCCCGAACAGCCATCAAGTCCCAAATCTTGGCGGACTTCGTGGCTGACTTTTACGCCACCCCTCGTACACGAGGTCGAAAAGGAAGTGTTATTAAAATCGGGTACATAATAGGGGGTGTGGACCCTCTTCACAGACGATGCTTCGAACGTGAAAGGGGCCAGGCTGGGCATCGTTTTGAAGCCACCCACGGGTAACATAATTAGACAGTCTATCAAAACTCCAAAGTTAACTAATAATGAGGCCGAGTATGAGGCCATGATTGTAGGTCTCAAGCTGGCTAAAAGTTTGGGAGCAGAGGTCATCGAGGCCAAATGTGATTCCCTACTTGTGGTAAACCAAGTCAATAGGACTTTCGAAGTCCGAGAAGATCGAATGCAGAGGTACTTAGACAAGCTACAGGTAACTTTACATCGATTTATAGAGTGGACCTTACAACACATACCCCGGGAACAAAACAGCGAGGCCGGTGCCCTAGCAAACTTGGGGTCTTCGGTTTTACTTAACTTGGGGATTGTGGCACAAATCTCGAGATCAATAATCGAAGAAGGCCATGCCGAAATAAACTCTACGATTTTGACCTGGGATTGGAGGAACAAGTACATTGATACCTAAAGAACAGGAAACTCCCATCAGATCCGAATGAGTCTAAGACTACGCACCAAGGCAGCACGGTTCACCTTGGCCGGGGATGGAACTTCATTCAGGAGGACGTTCGATGGGCCATTGGCGATATGTTTGGGACTAGGGGACACCGACTACGTCCTACAGGAAATTCACGAAGGCACTTGTGGGAACCACTCTGGTGCCGAATCACTGATTCACAAAGTCATCAGAGTGGAGTACTATTGGGCTGATATGGAAAAGGATACAAAAGAGTTCATTCGAAAGTGCGATAAATGAAAGGTACGCGCCGATGGTTCACCAGCCCGAGTAGCAACTCCACTCGGCCTTATCCCCATGACCATTCATGAAATTAGGAATGGACATCGTCGGCACTCTACCTTCGGCCCCGGGTAAAGCTCAGTTTATTTTATTTATGACTGATTATTTTTCTTAGTGGGTTGAAGCACAGGCTTTTGAGAAAGTTAGAGAAAAAGAAGTCATAATCTTCATTTGGGACCACATTATATGCCGATTCGGGATGCCTGCCGAGATCGTGTGTGACAATGGAAAGCAATTCATCGGCATCAAAGTGACTAAATTTGACCGACGCCATACCATCCCAGTGGGAACGTACAAGCCGAATCAACCAACAAATCCATCATTCAAAATCTTAAGAAAAGATTGACCGACGCTAAGGGAAAATGGAGAGAGATATTGCCCGAGGTCCTTTGGGCATACCGCAAGATGTCGAAATCCAGTAAGGGGGCAACACCGTTCTTTTTGGTCTTTGGTACCGAAGCTGTTATCCCGGTCGAGGTCGGGGAACCTAGCCTCATATTTCGATATGCGACAGAAGAATCAAATAACGAGGCTATGAACACAAGCCTAGAATTGTTGGATGAAAGATGCCAGGCCGCCCTCGTTTGATTGGCCGCACAAAAACAGCACATCGAAAGGTACTACAACCGAGAACCAATCTTCGACACTTTAAAATAGGGGACTTGGTGCTGAGAAAAGTCACCCTCAACACTTGAAAACCGAATGAAAGAAAACTGGGTCCAAATTGGGAGGGACCATATCAGGTCCTCGATATTATCGGAAAGGGATCTTATAAGCTCGGCATGATGAACGACGAGCAACTTCCAAACAATTGGAACATATCACTCCTCAAGCGATGCTAATGCTAAGGTACGACCTTCTCCATTTTCATTTATATTTTAAACTAACCAATTGCAGGTGTTCAATTAGGAACGACGATGGATCCTTCAGCTTGTAGTTTTTAGGTCTGAAAGCACGCGTTGCACTCTTTTTCCCTTAGATCGGTTTTGTCCCAATTAGGTTTTTCGGCGAGGTTTTTAATGAGGCAACCATTGATCGTACTAACTTAGAACAATTAAACAGTATCCGGGGATTTTTTATAATCAACCTCGAATACTGGGGGGCATTACCCTCGATGTCAACTTTGTTGCAAGGAAATTACTTCGTAACAACATGGTCTCGATAGGAAAATTTTGTAAGGGCCAAACAGTCGAATGAACCGTGCCCTTTTTGGTTACTCGAGCCCTAACATAAAACATGTATGCATGTATAATCATCTATTGAAAAAAGTATTTTTCCTTGCCGATATCTCATGCCTTAGAAAAATTTTCGACTTTACAATTTCATACTCAATCTATTGTGTAAACATGCTTAAGGGCCGATCATAACGGAAGTTCGTACAACTAACCCCACGCTCGGGGACTGCCGTCCAAAAAACAAATGAGATCGAATTATTAAACTTCGAGATCATAAGACCTTAAAGGCGATCCTCGATTTTTTATAGGCCACAACCACCCCACTCGGGGACTAACGCTTCGGGCAAGCTCGAAGTGAAACGGGAAAATTAGTCTAAGAGGCAAGTCCCAAATAAAAAGGCTACGGCCGAGTTAATACGGTTCGGAGATGTCTGAATTCCGTAATAAAATAGGGCTTCAAATACTTTCATAAACCGGTTAAAAGGGCTACCCTCGACAAAATTATAAAGAACGTCGAAAATATCAAGCCTTAAAAACTCTAATGAGTACAAAATTGTTTGAACTCTCGAACAATCCTTTATTTAATGCCAAGGCATTACAAATTTTGCAAATACAAATGATTAAAACTTTCCAAGCCGAAAAAGGGTAAAAGCCATAAATATTCAAAGGCCATGTCGGCCTAATACAAAAGCCTAAGGGATATCTTCTGCTTCAAGTTTGAAAGATCGTCCTCGTTCACGTAAAACCTAAGGGTTACCTTATTTCGAGTCCGAGCAAGCACTCGCTCGATAAAAACTATGCTAGTTCGGTTTTGGTCGAATTGCCTAAACCTCGAACCTATAATAATTTCATAAAGCAGAAGTGAAATGAAATTTCACAAGACAGAATTCCATATATGTCAAAAGTTATTTACAAGGACAACATGGCCCAATTAGAATTCCATACAAGAAAGCCAAAAAAGATCCTAAATACTTAGTTTTCTCCAGGAGAAATATCTTCGCCCTCAGGGTCTTCTCCGTTCTCGGACCTGCTCATACTCCCGGAATTATCATAATCAGAAGAGAGCAATGCTTTGTCTTCGGCTTCAAGCTCTTTTGCATTTTTGATCTCGACAGTGAGATCGAATCAACGAGCGTGGAGCTCCTCAAGAGTCTCCCTTTGAGACTGGCACTTGGCATGCTCGGCAACCCAGTATGCTCGAGTCTGAGCATTATCAGCAACCTCCTTTGCTCAAAGGCGGCTTCGACGTCAGACTGGTAGACAGCCACGATTGCCTCGGCATCGGCCTTAGGCGTCTCGGCCTTAGATTTGGCCGCTGCAAGTTCTGTGACCAACCGAGCCTGGAGCTCCTCAATTCTCTTGGCCTGTGCCAAGTTCTTCTCTTTCATGCATTGAAGTTGACTTTCAGCCTCGGAAAACTGAGCTCGAGCCACCTCTTTCTCTGAGGCAAGGTGGTCTATATTTTGCTTCTACTTATGGTCTCCGCCTTCACCGTATCTACCTCTCCGTGGAGCTGCTTGATCATATCGTGCAGCTGCTGGACCTGTGAGATCGAATTGTTAGTCATTACTCCCGAACCGATGCCATGAGCTTCTAAGACTTTTATTACCTGCTCGGTCAGTTCGCTCTGTTCTTTCTGAGCCGCGACCAGCTCAGCTCGGATGCCCTTGATTTCTTCTTCTTTTTGCTCACCGAGAAGCTTGAGGGCGTTTCTCTCCTCAGTAAGCCCCTGAATTTCGGCCTCATATCAGCTCTGTTCTCCTAGAGACCTAAAGAAATCTTCATGATGAAGCAGCGAGTGTCACACCTCCTTTTTTACTACACCCCCGAAAGGAGTATAATAAAGGGAGTTATTTCCAACTTGAAGGACAATCGAAACGGGATTATTTAGATTAAAATCAGAGTCACCACTTGGGAGATTTATGGTGTCCCAAGTCACCGGTTTAAATCCCGAATCGAGGAAAGGGTTGACTCTGTATATGTCTGCGAACACAGAAATCCGGGTAAGAAATTCTGTTAACCCGGGAGAAGGTGTTAGGCACTCCCGAGTTCCGTGGTTCTAGCACGGTCGCTTTGATCCTACTTGGCTCATTAAAATTGTGTAGTTACTGATTTTAGAACCTATGTGCTTTTACTTCTTTCACCGCTTTTAATTAAAAAATTATCTTGAAACGGGTTACGCGTACGTATACCCGCTTGTTTGGCGCGTCAAAAATCATGTCACGCGAACGTGTCCACAATTAATAACGCTTTATTATTATTAAGAGAATTTGGGCCAAAGTTGCGCGAACGCATACTCCGATTTTGTTTTTAGAACCGTAATTATGTTACGCGAACGTATACACAATCATGATAGTATTTTTTAACGGCCCTAAAGGATATTCTACGAGATATTAGTCATTTGTATCACTACGTTATGAGATTAATACGGGGCCACGCAATTGTCATTTTTGTATGGCGTGGAGCACCTCAAGCTACTCTAATTTTAAAATAGAAAATTAGTTGCATTTGAAGGGCCGTAAATAATTTGTATTGTTATAATACGGCGCACCTCCACTACTGATAACTTAGCTAGTTAAGGCCCAAGATGTGACTAAAAGGCAACCTCAAAAGAAAGCAGATTCACAAAGGAAGATTGATTATTAACAATCCAGTCCCCAAACATATTGGTGAATTGAAGTCAAAGAGGGACAGCCCATCAGTAATGTGCTAACAGCCCAATGCGAACAAATTGGGCACATTTGAAAACAATTGTTCCATTTGGGCCCAAGGATGAGCCCAAATTCCTGAAGATATACTGTTCTTATTTTTGAGTAAGGGACTCGATGTTGAATCCCCGCAACACCAAATAGATACCTAAAGCGAGGAAGGCTCAGAAAACTAACGCCATGGCTACCAGATAATCCGACTCGAGTTCGAGTCTCAGGCACCACGAGACCCTTTGAAAATTGGAAGCACTAAGCTCCACAGAGAGATACAGACCTTAATTAACTACCCTATTCACAGCAAATAAGAACCCACCAACTAATCAATAAATTTGAATTGAAATAGGCATGCTCCAATATTATCAGAATTCCATCAAGTAAACCTGAATCAACCTATCACTTAATGTAATTTTCTAATCACAGAACCATAGATTAAAACCTAAAGCAGACATGCATTCCTTTTATTAACATATCTAAACATGGAACAACCAAAACCAAAATATACTAAACTTCATGCGTCGAATTCAAACCCTGTATACGATAAACTACTAAAGAAGTGATACACCATACATGTACATAACCAAACCCTGTATTCAGCTAGTATAGATTGCTAGATTAGCCTTCACTACAACTAACAGAACCAGCTGATCCAAATGTAGCTCATAAGTTCAAAACAATCTCTAATTAAGTACATAACATGACGATCTATATGATTGCTAAATGTACTATATAGATTCGAATGAACACATAAAGCAAAAGGAATCAACATGGCTTTCATTCTCATTCCCAAATGAGAGCTACATCATGATAGACTTAGAACATGTACCTGGAAAATGGAAAGAAAATAGGGGTGACTGATCAGCAAATACACACCGAAATCAGCAACAACAGCCAACCAGAATGAACTCAACCCCCAGCAGCCAAGGAGTGAACAACAGAATGATTTTTGAACTCAAAAATGAGGTAACACAGCCCGGAAAACAACTTCAAACAAACCGCTAACCCAACAAATTTTCAGGAATCAAAACCACTAAAATCAGTCCCAAATCAATGGAACAGTGAACTTCGACAAAGCTCAGACCAAAAAAACCTTTTCAAACTCAAGATAAAACCATCTCAAAATCCCAAAATGAACCAAAATTGTTTTGGAGTAAAAACCTAAAAAACTAGAATCAGAATTCAATAGAACCGTGATTTTGTTTTTCCCAGCCGTCTCTCATTTTTCTGTATTTTTAGCTCTTAATTCTTTTGATTTTCAGCTCTTTAATTCTTTAGGTCTATTTTTTGTATTTTATCTCTCTCCCCCTCTAAAGTCTGACTTGCAAGGCAAGTATACAATGCCTTTATAGGCAAGTCATTAGGGCAAACTTCAGAATTAGCTTTTTTATTACCACTCGTGAATTTTTATTTTAACTAAGTTAACCCCTAAATCCCTGACTTGTTACCCAAGTAAATTCTATCAAAAACCATAAATTGCAATTCAAGTCCCCAACCTAGAAGCTTCTACTGCAATATTCCCTCATTGAAATACCTATACTACCCTTGACTCAATTCAGAAATTACTAGTCTAGGTTAGCTAACCCCAACCCCTTTTAAACTTGGTCAAAATGACCATGGTTAATCATTAAGGACTGGAAATTATTCAGCTACAACCAAACGACATTCAATTAAAACAAAAACCCTAAAATCGGAATGCAAATTAAAACACTCTAATTTTCAAGCTTGAATTACCTACTAGAAATTAGAATTAAAAGCTACTATTATCATTTATCGGTCAAACAGAAAAAGAAAACAAACGAAATTAATCAATGAAGCAGAACCAAGCTATTTCAGTATGAAAAGAGGAAAAGAAAATCAAAGACCTGACAAAACAATTCTGAGAAAACTAGCAAGCAAAATCAATGCAAAACCTAGATTAAAATTCACATGCACAATGGAATAAACAAAAATGAAACTAAGCCAACTTACCGACTAGACTCGAACACGATTGACCTTTAAAATTAATCCCCAAATAATGTTATCTGCTCATTCTTGCCGAGAATAAACGAATAACATTATTTGAGAATCAAACAATGCACTGAGAAGCCCTTGCAAGGCCAAAATTCCTTTGGGCTTCGAACAGGAACCCTAGATTTAGGATTCGGGGGATTTTGGNACTGCCAGAACTCGGGTTTCTAGACCCGAAAGCATCGACTCCCAAAGACATGGGTGGATTATCACTAAATAACAAAAAAGAATCAACTGAAAATTCTCTGAGACAGATGAAGAAAACACTGTGTTTGCCGGAAAAGTACTGTAGCTGCCGGAAAAATCAGTGTAGTCGCCGGAAAAACTCAAAGTGGTCGGAATTAAAAAATAAAAATATGGACAGGCTCGGAATTGCAGGGCGATCCAACTGTCCTGAAGAAGCGAAGCCGAAAAATGGCCGGAAGAGGCCTCACGCGCCGGCGCGTGGGACAGACGCGCCGCCGGCGGCAGAGTTCCGACAGGCGCGTGACGGCGCGTGGAGGGCTATTTTCCGGTGATTTTTTCTGGGGTTTGGTCGGATCTCTCTTGGGAACCTTGTGGTGGTGTTGGATTTTGCACAACACTGTTAATTAGTGACTTTGACGCAATAAGTCACTTAGGTCACCGGAAAATTGCACGGTGACTGAGTTCTTTCTTCCCGGAAGTCGCTGGAATGATGCACAGCGATATGTTTCTCACTAAAGCTCTGATACCATGTGAGAAAGCACGGGAGAAAATATATTATTGATGTATATACATATGTTACAATGAGCCCTATATATATACACACATAACATGTCCTACTCCTAACATATATTGGATTAGGGTTATTTATTTACTCCTATTTACATGACTATTCTAACAAGCCGCTTGACTTTTTAGTGTATTTTCAGTGCTTCCGAAATCTGAATTGCATCCCAAGTAACAGTGCCTTTATAGGCAAGTTACTAGGGCAAACTTCAGCTTTTATTTTTTACACCTTAGTCCCTTTTTGAATTTTTGTTTTAACTAAGTTACCCCTAAATTCCTGACTTGCTACTCAAGTAGATGCTATCAAAAACCAGAAATTGCAATTCAAGTCCCCAACCTAGAAGCTTCTAGGGGCTTCCCAGTCTGTTACTGCAATATTCCCTCATTGAAATACCTATACTACCCTTGACTCAATTCAGAAATTACTAGCCTAGGTTAGCTAACCCCAGCCCCTTTTAAACTTGGTCAAAATGACCATGGTTAATCATTAAGGACTGGAAATTATTCAGCTACAACCAAACGACATTCAATTAAAACAACAACCCTAAAATCGGAATGCAAATTAAAACACTCTAATTTTCAAGCTTGAATTAACTACTAGAAATTAGAATTAAAAGCTACTATTATCATTTATCGGTCAAACAGAAAAAGAAAACAAACAAAACAATCAATGAAGCAGAACCAAGATATTTCAGTATGAAAAGAGGAAAAGAAAATCAAAGACTTGACAAAACAATCTGAGAAAACTAAAAAGCAAAATCAATGCAAAACCTAGACTTAAAATATCACATGCACAGTGGAATAAAAAAAATGAAACTAAGCAAACTTACCGACTATACTCGAACACGACTGACCTTCAAAATTAATCCCCAAATGATGTTATCTTCTCATTCTTGCCGAGAATAAACGAATAACATTATTTGAGAATCAAACAATGCACTGAGAAGCCCTTGCAAGGCCAAAATTCCTTTGGGCTTCGAATAGGAACCTTAGATTTAGGATTCGGGGGATTTTGGCTGGATTTGAGGGAAGCCAGTTTGGGGTTTGGGGAGAAGGGGTCAAGGTGAGTCTGGGGTGTGATTTTGGTAGGGTTTGGAGGCCGCGTCGCCGGACACGGCGGAGGCGGCAACTAGGGTTTCGTATATTTTAAGGGCTTGGGTAGAATTTGAAGGAAAATATGCTTGGATCTGGAATGAGGAGAAGGAGACGAAGCTATGGTGTAATTTTGGTGGCTGTTGGACAATCGCCGCCGGCGGAGGCGATTTCCGTCCGGCGGCGTGCGGTGGTAGGCGACGGCGTTAGGTTTTCAGGTGGTAGGTCTTGAGAGATGAGAGGGTAGGGGTCCTGAGGGGGGAAGGGGTTGTTTGGACATATTTATATTAATGAATGGGGGCTTCAGGACCGTTAGATTAGATAACCTCGACGGTCCTGATTGCTTTAGGCTCAAACGGTGTCGTTTCGTTTGGAGGGGGTAGACCGGGTATTTTAATGGACTGGGCTGGGTATCAGGGGTGGTTTGGACGGGTTTTTGGTGGGTTTGGCCGAGTTTTGACTTGGGCCAGCCCAATTTTGGGTAATTTAATAAAAGACTCAATTATTACTATTTTTTAATTCTTTTTCTCTCTTTTTTCCTTCTAAAAATTAAAACCTGAATCCTAAACTAAATTATAAAACCTCATTAATTTAACAAAATTACTAATTAAATCTAACTAATTATCACAATTAATAAAGCAAAGAAAAACTATTCAAAATCAAAAATAAAAATCAAAAGGTGTAACATAACTATTTTTGTGCTTTTCTCCCTTTTTTTATATAAAATAAATCAATCACTTAATAATTCTTAAAATGCAAAAATAACTCCTACATGCCTACGCAACACACATTTTTTTTTGTATTTTTCACTAATTAAAATACACCAACAAAATGCAAATAATTAACAGAAAATGCCACGAAAATCCACAAAATTGCAAACACTGAAAGAAGTTATTTTGTTTTGAATTTATGGGAGTAATTCATATAGGGCAAAAATCACGTGCTCACAGCTGTCCCTCTTTGCTCGGAAACACGAAGAGTTTTCGTGCAAAGATAAAGTGAGCGTATACGAGCGATTTTTGCCTGTTTGAATACTCCGTGTGAAGCATTTTTGAAAGATTTGACCGCACCCTGCTTCCGAGGTTGCCTACATATCCTTGGCTAAAAAGGAATCAGGTTAGTGTAGTTCAGGAAGGTCTGGTAGCTGGGACTACCATGAAGCTGTGATTTCGCTGTTGCTGTTGTTGCTGCTACTGCTTATTGAACCCCCTTATTACACCATGTCAAAAATAAAAAGAAACTAGACTAAGTTATGATCTATGAATTACAAAAGATCCTATCAATATCTTTAAACTTGCTCTTGTGATTCTTGTTCCCTTGTTGACTTGTATTCTCCCGGCGACATCCTTTTGTTGCTGCCTTGAATTGTGATCTGAGATGTTTTGCCCTTTCTCCGAGTGATGCTTGACCGCTAAAACTTGAAATGTAGTCCTCTGTTCTCCAGGCGGGCTCCTGACAGCTAAAACTTGAAATGTATGCCTCTGTTCTTCAGGCGGGCTCCTGACTGCTGAAGCTTGAAATGTATGCCTCTGTTCTCCAGGCGGGCTCCTGACTTCGCCAAAATAGACAAAACAAAGAAAATTTTGTGCCCCAGTTTGGTGGCTGGGCATCATGTTACCAGATATTAGTAAGAATTTGAAAACTAAAACTTGAATTGTAATACCTCTGTTCTCCAGGCGGGCTCCTGACTGCTGAAACTTGATGTCACACCTCCTTTTTCACTACTACACCCCGGGAAGGGTATAATAAAAGGAGTTTTTCCAGTTAAAGGACAATCGAGACGGAATTTATTTATTAAAGATTCAGAGTCGCCACTTGGGAGATTAATGGCGTCCCAAGTCACCAGTTGAATCCCGAATCGAGGAAGAATTGACTCTGTTTAACAGTCCGTGAACCAGAAATCCGAGTAAGGAATTCTATTAACCCGGGAGAAGGTGTTAGGCATTCCCGAGTTCCGCGGTTCTAACACGGTCTCTTAAACTGTTATAAATGGCTAAATATCTGATTTTAATACATGTTTTAATCTATGTGCTTTTTGACTGTAAACCGCTTTATTATTAATTTTTAAAGAGAATTGCAACGTCGTGAAAACAAGTCTCGAACCACGTCACATAAATGCACCCGTGGCTTTTGATACATTTCAACTCCGTTGGGATTTGGATTTGGGTCACATAAATGTGCACCCGAGTTTAGGAAGGTAATATTATTAAATGCCGAACCTAAAGCAACTAGCGCATTATTAACTTTGCGGGAAGCCATGGAATTTTCTAAATGGCGCATCCCGAGATCTACATATTTTTAGAAAACAATTAAGAGGGCCATGCTATTTGTGATTTTATTTGGCACGGCGCGCCTCATTTTTATTTTAAAAGCCGACCTAAAGGACTACGATTTTCTATCAAGTATTGTCTCCAAAAGGGCCCTAATTAATTAGCAGTGTTAGTATACCATTACTGAGGGTAGTCACAAATCAGGCTTCAAGTTCAGAGATTTAAACAAACAGCTTCAATTTTTATGAAAGGGCTGCCCAAACGTGGGCCTCTGCACAAGCCCAAATGAAAATGGAGTCCAGAACTGGGACTAGGCCATGCGCCGGTAGAGGCAAGGCCCAAACTAATTCGACCTTAATTTACTAACCGGCCCAAGCAGCCCTATCAGATTTAATTCAAAAAACTGGGCCTACTGGCCTTGATATAACAAACAATTGGGCTCTTAAAGCAACTGGTCTTATTTTAACAATTAAACCCATCAACAGAAAGACTGTAGATCTATTGCTAATTTGGTTACAAATTCTTAGGTTCTAATCACGTTTAGGCTAATGAGTTTCCACAAAACATGTAGAGAAGTCAATGATTGAGCTAAAGTAGTCAAAATTTGAAACGGAACATCACATACAGAAAGTAAAGCGAGAATCCCTACTGAATCTGAAGTTCGAACATAGTATTCATAATAACAGGAGCCATTTGGTTTTACAGCAGTGTAAATACGCAAATTCATTTTTTTTTTAAAAACTTCACTTCTAATCAACATTTAGTCTATTTTAAACCTCAAATCAACAGAAGAACCAAAACTGAACTGGTTGAAGCTACAACTGACGAACGGTATCTACAGTCCAAATTAATACAAACAGGTAATTATCTAAATGAGTATCATGGCTGAATATTAAAACTAAATAAGCTAAATGTTGGCACTTTGAACCCCGCGGGCAGGCGAACGTCAAGGGACGCAGACAGTTCTTTGTAAGCCATACTACCCTGGTCTCCCCTTCCTTGTTTGTTCTCCAATGATTGTGCTATGCCTTTCAGCCTCCTGGGTATCCCATATATCCCTTCTCTTCCTGTGAACCTTTCATTTTCAACATGTGGCTCATTCCGCGGGCCCTGATTGTATGAGTCAAGAACCTTGTGGGTGACCTTTGAGGGGTAATATTGGGCATCACCATCTTTGAGTGGGTATTCATTGTTGGGGGTAGGGGATATGACAAGAGGGCAATTTTGGGGAGAGGTAAGTGGTAGACGAGTGATGGAGCTATTGAGGTGGTTGGGAGAGCTGTGATAAGTGGGTGTATCTGGAGAGTATGGAGGATCATCCGGCGTTGTGTCCGAAATTTGGGTAATGGCAGCATTTAGGAAGCTAGGTGGTGGCGGGGGTGGTGCCTTCCCAGTCATCCAGGCCTGATACATGTCTGCCATGTGTTGTCTTAACATCTTTACCTCTTCCACCAACCTATTGTCCTGTTCAACCTGCTTTCGAGCACCAATATCAACCAACCCAGTTCTATTGTTCTCTGCCATTGCCTTTTGACTTTGTGTTGTAGAGAAGAGTTACCACCACAAACCAACCACCTTTCTGTTATGAGTATGACAAAAATGAAGCCACCACGTTAGCATTAGGGCATTTAACATATTGGTAACCGCACATTTGGGGAGTGAATGCACCTAAGCAGTTAACAGTTTCTACTATGCATTTGCTCGACTGCATGCGTCATCCCAGCTTTCTTTTTTCTGTATTTGCCATGCCTTTTCTCTCGTTCCTCCCTCTTGTTTTTCCATTTTCTCTCCTTTCCTCAAAATTGTTTATTCGCTCTTTTCTTTCCTTTTCTCTTGCTCTCTTTTTATTTTCTCTTGTTTGCCTTTTTTATTTTTGGTTACGGTCGAATCCTATGGAGATTGCCTACTTATCATGACCCCGCATGAATCAGACCAAGCGTAGTTCTTGCAAATAAACGCAAAAATAAGGAAATAATTTTGGAACTTTTCAAATTTATTAATAAAACCCTGATTACAAAGCTACTAGATTACTTGTTTTTCTTGAAAAGGAAACTACAAAAACAGACTCAAAATAACAAAATACAGACTCGATGATTAAAACTAGATCAAGAGTACATCAAAGCTTCAAATCCTGGGGCCCGCGGGGCATCATTCGGCATCGCCGCGGGCCTATGTGCAAGACCCCTTTGTAACTGCTCCAAATCATTCATAACCTGACGAACAAATATCATCACTGCAGCAAAGAAAGTGGTACGACTCATTCTTTCACCGGCCTGACATTTCATGACAATATAATCTGCAATGCCTCTAATTCTTTCCCTGATCTGGCCTTTTTCCTGGAGGAGTCGGCTTATCTGCTGGTTGCGAGCCTCTAACACCTGGGAGTCGTGGAAATGATGGTCTTGCAACAGCTTCATTTCTTTTTCCATCTCGGCCATTAGCCTATAGCACTGTTCCCTTTCAGCCTGAAATTCTTTGTCCTGCCGGGCTGCCTTATCTTCAAGGGTGTACATCTTTCTTTTCAGATTAGCAATGGTCCCCTCATAATTTCTTTTCATTTGTTGCACAAATTGGACTCTTTCCTCTGTCTTCTTTGCCCATTGTGCCCGGAGTTTCGCCATATTCCCCTCAGATTTCTCCAACTCATCTTGGCACTCTAAGACTTGCTTTTTCAGCCCCATTTATCAATCTCTCATCGGACCGACTTCTTTCTTGATTCTTGGCATCTATCTTCATTTGTCGGATTTGAGCCTTGAGAGCTTCATTCTCCTGGGTCAATTTCTTTTTGTCACCTTCGTCAGCCGCAGCTTGCACACTCTTTTCAAATTGAAGGTCTCGGACTTGCTGCTCCAGCGCCCCTATCCTGGCCCGGTATTCCTTTTCCTTGGCTAGCCAATCCCATTGTACCTGGGCTCCGTCAGTGAATTACTGTACATGTGGCCTTTTGGCGGGTCTCTCGGGAATCTGAAACCTTTTGCCGAACCAGGTCAAGTATTTGGGGTCTACTTCACCTTTAGCCCGATCTTGTACTATAGTCTTAGGCTCAAGGTACCTGCACTCATTCCATATTTGTCGGATTTTTCCTTCCGGAAATGCAGCTTTTAGACCTAACTCAATGATTTGTCCGCTCAGGTCTTCATCAATGTGAACAATTTGGAATCTTCCTAGTTGCCTCAGAACATGGTAAGGAGCGTAGGGTTGGATGCTTCGAATGCCCATCAAAAGAATATAAGGTACTTCTGCCGATGTGTACACAGCCTCAATAGCGGGAAGCCACCCGAAAGCCCATTCAACTTTATCCGCAGTCAAAGATCTCAAACAGGATAGCCAAGCCTCGGTGCCCTCGGGGAACTCAATACCTGTTACCCGAGTTCCAAACTCCTCGATACAACTCAGCCCGGTTAAACCATAGTTCATATACCACGTGCGATGACAAAGGTGCTCCTGTATCCATAACTGTAACAACAGATTACAACCCTGAAAGAACTTTACACCCTCTCGACATAAGGTCAAAGCTCGATACATTTCTGCCACAATCAAGGGAACCACCGTGCTGTTAGACTTCTTTATAGCAACATCCAACATTCCCACAAGGCCAATGTCTATGTGACCATCTTTTCGTGGACAGATCACGACCCCCAAAAAAGTACCATGAAAGCCAATCCCCGCGGGGCCTCCCATTTATCTTTGTTCCCGGCGTGTGTCAAACCGGTGTTAGGCTCCTCGAAACCTCGCGGGTTGCCATATCGGTGGTATAGGAAATGAAGTGTGCAACACCCTTCTTCTAGATGCTTATCTTGAATGTCCCGACTAATGCTCAACAGGTCCAAGAATCTGTGGAGGGTGACTGGTCTCGGTGCCAATGGGTATCTGCTCCTAAGGTTCCCGTTGAGACCCGCATATCCCGCAATCTCCTCTAGTGTGGGTGTAAGATCGAAGTCCGAGAACCGGAATACGTTACGGGTTGGGTCCCAGAAAGGTATTAGTGCTTCAACAATGTCCGTCCTTGGTTTGATGTTCAACAATCCAACGAGGCCACCCAAAACCTTGACTACTGTTTCTCTGCTGCCTTTCCCCAAGTCATTCCACCACATATGGAGCTTCAAAGGGATCTCACTCAGGACTGAGAAGGTTTCAATGTTAACTGTAGTCATCCTGCACATTTATTTAAAGGAATTTAATGACGTATTTCATCCTAAAAGGAAAAATGTGGCTATTTCAAGAAAAATGGCTATTTAATGACTCATTTTGGCTTAAAAGTAAAAGTGGCTATTTTTCAAAAATTTTATTTAAGAAGACAAAGACTCGGTTCTGCAGATACGGCCTTTCAGCACTTCCGGGAGGGAGATTTTAGGGCTGTGCCCGCAAACCATTTAAATGACTCAGGGTGGCTGTTCTTGCAAAAACGGCCTTCCAGTGCCCTTTTGGGGACATTCGGCTTATTTTAAACAAGAATGGCATCACCCGACTTATTTTGACAAAAATTAAAGTTTTGGTATTTTTGGCTATTTTTGCAAAAGGGAGGTTGGACCCAATGAGGGTTGCATACGTATCTCACATCCGGTGAGAATCAAACCAGCGTAGTTTGGGCAAATTTGTCAAAACAACAATCTCTTTTCTTTTTTCAAATACTTTCTTTTTTCATTTTTCAAAAATCCGGCAGCATTTCGATACTATTTGGGCATTGGTTTTTCAAAACAAGTGGCTACCCTCACTTAGTCCTAACACTGCTATTTTTCTCAATTTTCTTTCATTATATACAAGCCGGTCAACATGCGAAGCCGAGCAAATAAATGCGTAAGATGCATCAGGATGGTCTTTTTCATTTCAGGTCACCTCTCCTAGACGGACCCAACCCCTGTGTTGAGTCCCCTAAGTCAAATGCATATGATGCAAACAAACGTTCCTACTAGGGATCCGGCATGAGGTTTTGTTCTTCTAGGTTTAAACCCTAGGTTTATTGGTCTAGACCTGGCTTACCCGAGCGGACAACTCGAGCCGAGGGGGAGGCAGCGTATCGGGGATACAGAAGCTCCGCCAGCTTAGCAACTTATCCAAACCTCGTTCTAAATGGGGAAAAGACTATAAACAAAGAAAAGCTACACGAAGTGCACCCTTCTCCATGATGTAGAAGACTCAGAGAGAGGAAGGGATTCACAACAGTTTATATATACAATTCAACAAATATCAAAGCGATAAACACATTTAGCACGTACAGCATGAAACATGTAGGAAAATCAGATAAAGCCCAATATAACAATTATACTAAGCTCGAATTTTGAACCCTGAACAAAAAGTTCTGGGTTCTTGTCCCCAGCAGAGTCGCCAGAGCTGTCACACCTCCTTTTTTCACGACTACACCCCCCGGAAAGGGATATAATAAAGGGAGTTTTTCCAATTAAAGGACAATCAAAATGGGATTCATTTTATTAAGAGATTCAGGGTCGTCACTTGGGAGATTTATGGTGTCCCAAGTCACCAGTTTGAATCCCGAATCGAGGAAAAGGTTTGACTCTGTTTAACAGTCGCGAACCAGAAATCCGAGTAAGGAATTCTGTTAACCCAGGAGAAGGTGTTAGGCATTCCCGGGTTCCGTGGTTCTAGCACGGTCGCTCAACTGTTATATCTGGATTAATTATCTGATTTTATACAATTATGAACCTATGTGCAAATTTTAAAATTATTTACCGCTTTTAATTAATTTTAATGAATGGTGAACGTCGTTTAAAACATGCCTTTGGATCGCGTCACATGAAATGCACACGCAATCCTAAACATATTTTATTCAACGTTTTGGGATTTGGATTTGAGTCACATGAAATGCACACCCGAGTTTAGGAAGGTAAGATTATTAAAGAACGCGCCTAAAGCGACTAACGTGTTATTAACTTTGTGGGAGGCCATAAAAATTTGCTAAACGGCACGTCCCGAGTTCTAAATATTTTAATAAAGTAATTAAAGAGGGCCACGCAATTTGTGATTTTATTTGGCGTGGCGCACCTCAATTTGTTTTTAAAAGGACATCCTAAAGGAACTACGATTTTCTATTAAAGTATTGTCTAACTTAATTTGTTAACATTATGAATTAACTAACAACAAGGCAATCAAGGACATGCGGGCCCCAAGCTCAAGTCCAAACTCGAACAGGGACGATCTCCGTTACTGAAAAAGATCCTTAGTTCGAGTCTGCTACCTAACTTGAAAGACCCAAAGCCTACCATTTAATTATTAACAAACCAATTACTATTTCAGTTCTGGGCCCAAAAAGAGCCCAGTCCACATGAGGCACACCAAACAGACTTCACTAAAAGGGGCTCACTTCGAACCCCGGTGACAACGATCAGACTAGCACCTTTGTAGCAATTATAATACACACGACAACTCAACCTCCCAGCTTAATGTTCACAAACGATCTCAAAGTACTAATATTATGCTTAAAGGCAGTCAAGATTTAATACTAATTTATGAGATCTCTTGAGTCACACTGGCATTGAAGAATATGATCCATTAGCAACTCATTCATTATCGCCCTATTATGTTCATCTACACAATCTTGAACGAAACAACATTTGCGTGGTTTTCAGATATACACAAACACATATTAATACCTATTTCCGTTGGGGACTTATTCCTCTAATCTATGTTGGTCATCTCCGTAGACATGAATCATGAATGCATCCTAACAACATACATCATTTTTAAGCATGACTGAAAATCGATCTAGATATGTATGAGTCATTTGATTTATCTAATACCATAACCCCCCTAAATTAACATTCAGATCCCATCATTGACGATCAAATTCACAATTATGGCTAACATTCAACAAATAACAGGCCAAGGAGTAACTTACACAAGCTATAACCAGACTAAGCTTGACAGTACAGGAGCCAACTCAAAATGGAATAAAATGAACATATAAACCTAGATCTATCATTACTGTCAGCAACATATATCATGATAAAACAATATGGAGTTATCCACCAAATGTAAACAATCGTTTGCAGCATATTTCTGGTAACTACATACGAGCCATGGATTGAGAAGAAAGGAAGAACAGAGGATTTAACAATGGGATATCAAACTTCATTCAAACTTGTATTTCGCATTATACATCAAGTGATGTCCATGGGATTTTAGATAATACCTGGCAAGAAAAACAATAAAGAGATGAGAGGATCAGTAGTGCAAAGCAGTGACACTCAGTAGCAAAACAGCCAATAGAACAGTAAACCCAGGTCAAATCTGTTCAAATCCAAGTTGAAATCAACCCCCGAATACCAAACTCAACTCAAGACCAAAAGAAAACTCCAATTCTGAACCCACAGTGATATCATATAAGGCTCAGAACAAAAATCCAATCAAAAGTGAACCAGAAAGCTCGAATACCAGCAGATTCAGCTCATTTTCCTGCCTTTAGTCGCTTAAAACTGTTTCAGATCGATGTTATAAGAATTTTCCCCAAAAGTTTCCAATAGAACAATGATTTTTCTTTGAATTTTTAGCCGTCTGGTTTTTGTGTGTTTTTTGCTCTCAAAATCTCCAATTTTAGGCTCTAAAATTTCTTGGGGTCTGCTTTCTAAGGCAAGGAAGAGTGCCTTTATAGGCAAGCTAATAGGGCAACCTTTCAGATTTTAATTTACCCCTTAGGTTCCTGATTTTATGACTTGTTTGCCAAGTCATAGTGTCAAAATTAAAACCAACCCCTGCTTGAAGCTTCTAGGAACTTCTTTAAGCAGTTATCCAAGATTCTCTACTCTACAATTCCTAAATTACCCCCGAATGCCCTGTTATTTTACCCTTAAGACCCAAATTTAATCCCCACCCATGCCCCTTTGAAAGCTTTTGAATTTCGGAAGCCCACTTAGAATCAAAGAAGGATTCCTACTTTAAGGACTAGCCCAAAAATCCCAAAAGAAAATCAGAAACTACTTAAAATGCAATCAGATTGAAAAGAAACTAAGCAGCTATCAGAATTTAAACTCATTTATGCTCAGTTAAATAGGTGACTAAATAGACAATCATATAAACAAATTAGGCCCAGTTAATTAAGTGACTAACTAGACAAAATTTATCAATTTATAGGCAAGCAAAACCTGAATGATTTCAACAAGGCTGGAAAGCATACTTAGAAAGACAAAGGAAATAGTGAGGATTAAAACGGATCACCCCTGAATTGGACCAAAGCTCTGATTATATAAAAAAGAATGGTACGAGGATAGGGACACCAATTTGAATGAGACAAAAAAAAATAACACCAAATGAGATAACAACTCACCACAGAAACTCTGAAGACGCTTGGTATTTTGACTCACATGAAACTGGTGCTATTCGTTTTTCTCTGTCGAGCAAGAGCGAAGGGCATCAGAGTTGAAGTGAATCAACCTTCGTAGATTGATGCATGCCACCAGGTTTAACAACAACTGAGTTGAAAGTTTTCGGGCTTGAACTTAGATCTAAGATTCGAGGAGGTTCGTGAGGATTCGGAGGAGATGGAGTAGGTTTTTGGAATAAGGGGGAAAAAAGGGATTCAGGGGTGTTACTTTTGTGGTGATTGGGACCGGCGCCGCCACCTTGAGGTGGTGGAAATGGGGGCAGCGGGCTAGGGCTTTGGTGAGTCTCCGATGGGGGGTGTGAGAGAGATGAGTGAAAGGGGGGGGAGTTAGAGTTCGGACATATTAATATTAAGCCCACCCCAGTTGAAGACCGTTTGATCAAAACAACCTCGACAGCTCTGATTCAATCTGGCCTAAAATGGTGTCGTTTCATCTAGGGTCGAGATCGGACCGGGTGGGGCAACTGGGCTGCGGGTTAGGGGTGGAAAATTTAGGCCTGAGGGTTCATGGGGTGAAATCTGTTTGGGCTTGAATGTTTAAAACCAAAAT